>NC_074724.1:34529004-34751504 GCF_947242115.1 Biomphalaria glabrata
AGGAGATGTTGATGGCTCAATTATACCTGATTCTAGTAAATTGTCTATTTCTTTCTTTACTTTGTCTTGTAAATGTAGCGGTATTCTATATGGCTTAAGCTTGATAGGTTTTGGGTCTGTTACTTTAATGTCATGTTTAATAATATTTGTTTTTCCTGGTATACTGGAAAAAATTTCTTTGTATTCCTGTATTATTTTGGTTATATCTTTTGACTTTTCCTTAGTTAAATTATTAAGATTAATCTTTTGCCAAGTTTGATTCTCTTTTGTTTCTATTACAGGTATTTCCTTAATATCATTTTCATTATGATTTTCATTTGTTATTATCATCAAGCATTCTTCTCTTTCTGAAAATGTATTTTCTATTTCCTCCTGAATGTTTTGTATCAACTCATCTTCTCTATCATGATACAGTTTCAAATTATTTATGTGATATGTTTTAATTTTCCCATTTATTTCAATTTGATAATTCACATCATTAATTTGTTTTATAACCTTAAATGGACCTTTCCATTGTTTACCAATTTTATTTTTCAGGTCATTTATTAATATTAATACATTGTTTCCTACTTCTAGTGTTTTCAATTGTCTTTTCTTATTTAAATTCTCATGAGCACTTTGTTTGTACTTCTTATTGTTGTTATATACTTGAGTCCATATTTCTTTCAATTCTGTTGTGATTGTTGTTTCACTGTCATTATTTAATTTATTCTCATTGTCTATTAGATTTTCTTTGAAAACATCTAATTCATCTCTAGGTTTTCTTCCATGTATTATTTCATATGGTGAAAATTGTGTTGCTTCATGGATGTTGTTTCTATGAGCAAATAGTACATAGTTAATGTAATGATCCCACTTGTTCTGATTATTCTGAATTATCTTTGTTAGTGATCTTTTTAATGAACCACCATATCGTTCACATAAACCGTTACTCTCCGGGTGATAAACCGAAGAGTATATGTGTTGTATATTGTATTGTTTAGTCCATTTCTTAAATTGTTCTGACTTAAACTGAGATCCCTGATCACTCAATATAATTTTAGGTATACCATGTCTTGTAATTACTTTTTGAGTTATGGCATTAATGATATTCTCTGCACTTGTATTTGATAATGGGATTGCCTCTGGGTATCTACTAAACATGTCTATTACTGTTAGAATGTATTTGTTATTATTTTCAGTTTGAATTAAAGGACCTATTAAATCAATAGATACTTTCTGAAATGGTGCTGTAGGTTCATCCATTTCTTGAATAGGTGCTTTATTCACTAAGCTTTTGTTAGATCTCTTTTGACATATGTCACATGAGTTTATGTATTTGTTGATTGTTGCTTTCATTTTGGGCCAAAATACTTGTTTTGACAAATTCTTATAACATTTCTTTACTCCCCTATGTGCTGCTAAATTATTATCATGTGTCATGATTAAAACATCTTTCCAATATTTCTGTGGTAAGACAAGTTGTTTTATTTTCTTGTTATCCTTACTTGTTTGTCTAAATAATATTTTATTCTCTATGCAAAATTTCTCCATTGGATTATTATTGTTTTTATCTGCTATTCTTGAATAAATTTTCCCAATAATATTGTCATTCATTTGTTCTAATGCAAATGTGGGTGTTGTTTCTTTTTCACTTTGAGATATTTGTGTTTCCAGACTATTTTGTGTTTCATTTTCTATCTCTCTTTCCTTAACATCTGTATTTTCTATTTGTATTACATTATTGGTTTCTTTTTCTTTATCATTACTTATTACATTTATTGTATTTTCCTGTTTCTTACTTTGTTTATCCATTGATCTTGTTATTATCATACTTGTTATATTTTGTGTTTCTATGTTTTCATGATTTTGTCTTATGTTTTTGTATTTGTTTTGCCAGTCTTCTAATTCTTTTCTTGAACATTCTTTAACTCCTTTTATGTTTCCTACTAACATATCATATCTCATTTCTGGTATTGCAATGCCATCACAATAACCAGTGAAAAATGGGGTTTCAATGTATACCCTTATGGCTTTAAATTCCCTTACGGTGCCATCTGCTAATTCTACTTTCCTAGTAAACCCTTTATACCAATGAGGTTTGACAAATTTAGTTTTTACTGCCAAAGTGTTACAACCTGAATCCCTGATTAATTCCACCGGAATTCTATCTACAAACCCTGGGTACACTGCAAAATTGTTCCTATTTCCTTCCATGAAATATATCCTATCTGTACCTTTATTTTTGTATTCCCTACTGTAACTCCTATTTCTATAATTTCCCCTGTCATTCCTGTCTCTACTCCTATATCTATTGTTATTTTGTTCATTGTATCTATTTCTACTTCCAGACCTGCTATTCCCTCTTCTACAGTTAGCTGCTATATGACCTTTTCCTTGACATTTAAAACAGGTTATTTCACTATATTTCCTATTTCCACTATTTGATCTGTTTCTATTTCTACTTCTATCAACATTTTCTTTGGTGTATCCTATTAAATCTACTTTGCTTTTATCCCTATCAGAAAATGGTTTATTTGGATATGCATTTTTGTATACTCTCATTATTTCTGTTATTTCATCTATAGTTTTTGGATTTCTTTCTCTAATAAAAGATTGTAATTGAGGATCACATTTATTTACAAAGTTGTCCACTAGAATAAAATTTTTTAATCCCTCATACGAGTTTGTCACTTTTTCTAATTTTACCCACTTATTGAAGAAATCCTTTTCCATATTAATGGTAGTTTGGGGTTCTATTCCTAATGATGGTATATTGTCAAAGTATTTCTTTCTAAAAGTTGTAGCATTATGACCATAGGCATTCAATAACTCTCTTTTTAAAACCTGATAGCTATCATCAATATGATGGTCATGATTTTGACATATTGTTAGAGCTTGACCATGAACAAAGTCTATCAGTATTTCAGACCACTCTTCTTCAGGCATATTAAATGTAGACATTTTTGCCTCATATCTTTTTAGAAAATCACCAATGTCATCCTTCTGTTCATCAAAACTTTGAATTTTTCTTTTTA
This sequence comes from Biomphalaria glabrata, assembly GCF_947242115.1. NCBI lineage: Eukaryota > Metazoa > Mollusca > Gastropoda > Planorbidae > Biomphalaria > Biomphalaria glabrata. The sequence goes on from NC_074724.1 coordinate 34,532,022, forward strand.
GCCATGTCTGTGAATTAGGGTTGTCTCTTTGAGTGGTATAATTATTTGAGTTATTTGTGTTATTTCCTTGTTCAGTTTGAGCTCTGGCTTGTGCTGCATCCAATCTCATCTTCTCCATTTTAGCTTCATGCTCTCTAATTTTTTCTCTCTCTTTGTCTTGCCTTTCTTGTTCCTCTTTTTGCTTCTCATATTCTTCCTTTCTGATCCTTTCTTGTCTTTGACGTTCTTCTTGTCTTTCTATTTCTTGTTTTTGACGTTCTGTTTCTTCCCTCACAACTTGCTGTACATAAGCTGCTAAGTCCTTTCCTTTTAACTCCATGGCCTTTCCATCCTGCATAGCTGTTTCCTTAACCTCCTTAAGGTCCACATATGATGATGTAGCCATTGTGTTTTATATTTTATATATATTTTTACTTAGCCTATCTTGGTTATGGCTATACTTTAAACTTATTTTATATTTAAGTTTTTACAAACTTTTATATACGTTTTAAGTGTTATGTCTCTATCTATAGATTTAGTAAATGTGTAAATCTAGTCTGAGTTATTATGGTTATATTCAAATCTGTATATTAGGTCTAGTATCACACAAATTTAAATCTAGTATATTATAGTATGTATAATAATACTATTTAGATCTATAGTTATCAAGAGCACTATGACTTTTAGATCTAGTCTGAATAACTATGATCAATTTTAAAACCTGGTATGACTGAAGTCACAGTGAAGTGTCTAGAGTAAATTCAAAGACTGTCAAGTGTCCAGAGTCTAGATCTAGAGTAGATTATGGTTCTCTTTAACCATGCGAAATAAATATGTGTATACAGTATCAAATATATCTTCAACAAGATATATATATCTAGAATGTACTACCTTCATTCATCTTTTAATTAATAATATTTCAAATTCGAGTCTAGATAATTTAATTGTACCAAAGAGATGTACAACAATTTGCAGATCTAAATTTAGCCAGACGACAGTGTTTGACTACATAGCCAGTTTCGGCATTATTCTCATGGCAAAATCATATTTGATTTTAACCGCTCAAACTAAAATTATTTTAGTCTGATTCACAGTAAAAGAATCCTACCCGCACTTTCTATCATTAAGTGAAAAAAAAATACAGATCTAATTAAATTAATAAAAATAAATAATTTAAAATAATATAAACAAATGAAATAATTAAATGAGACTATCACTATGGGTTGGGATGTGACAATATGGCACACAATGATAACGTCACGAAGTAACCAGGCAACAACGGATATGACGTTTACACAAACAAAACAAATTACAATCCTAAATATATAATATAGCTTTTCATCTAAATTACGTCTTCTACCCCGACGGGTTTTAAGGCGCACCACCTGATTTTACTCAGGCTAACGTACCAAATTTAGACAAAATCTATTTCTAAGGGTAATCTAAACATATACTAATAAGAAAAATGGCACTTAGCTTTTGATAAGAAAGATCCCTTTGTTCGGACTCCCGAATATGCTAGATCACAACAAATTCCACTGCCTCTCTTCCAGTTCTGACTCTGTTCTCCGGTGCTACCAGTATCCCACGTAATGCCACAGATGTCCTGATATGCCACAGCAAAATGTTCTAGTTTCTTCGACGACTGTTGATGACCGTATGTGTAGTTCCGACGACTTTGTGTACACAGTTACTGACGAATAGGTTAACGGTTCTTCTGACGACGACTTGACTTGTGTAGACGACTACTGACAAATAACAGTCTCTTGACGGCAACTTGATCTGGACGACTGACGAATAACGAATTTCTTGACGATGACTTGATCTGGGCTGACGAATAACGGCTTTCTTGACGATGACTTGATCTGGGCTGACGAATAACGGCTTTCTTGACGATGACTTGATCTGGGCTGACGAATAACGGTTCTCTAAAATAGTTCACTGCTTCTGCTGCTACTCTGGTAGTACGACGAAGTTTGCTGTTGTACTCTGCTTCATTAGATCAAACTGTCCAATGTAGACTAGGTGAGACCAAGGTCACCTCCGACGACGTTCCGTTAGACGATTAACGGTTTTCAACGAAATTAAGTGGATGTAGCTGTTTCCACAACTTCACTGCTAACAAGTCTAGGTATGGTCTAGACCGACGAATACTATATATATCAATGTTCAGTACTGCTAAATATTACTTCACTAACCTTCCAAAGGTTAAACACAGTGACCGTTATAAACGTGGCAAGCAACCGGTTCAATGAGCAAACTGCTCCACAAGAATCTCTCCAAGGGTAAGACGACAGAGCGATTTCGATTTAGTTAGCTACTAAACTTGTAGTACTCACAATATTTCTGACAGCGGGCAAACTGTCCTCTCGAAACTGACGAGGTAAAACTTGATACTCGATGTGGCTCCTATGACGAAGAAAAAAATATGTCCAACAGGTTCACTAACGATCTCTCACCCGTTATGAATGAACGGTTTCTCTGGTTGTAGGTCGATTCAGCATATGAAGATCAGGCTTTGATAATATACTGGTTAAGTAGACCAGACGTTACGATGATTACTGTCCTGACGAAGGTCACCCTGAGTTAACGGCTCGTTGAACGTACGATCAAGAACATGTAGGTCTAGAACAAAGTCACTCTGCGATGATGTTGTGTTCAGCCGTACTCCGATGAAATCTTATATCTTCGAGTGCACGACCCTCACCTGAGTAAACGTTCTGCTTCGAGGTCCGGTTCGATGTTCGTCGGGCTTCGAGGTTCGGGCTTCGAGCGTCGGGGGTCGCCACTGTGATGTTGCTAGTTCAGGCTGTCTTGAAGTCAACCAATTACTCTGCAATCGTTTGGGTGTAATTGTTCGGGTGTATTACGTGTAGTTGACCAACAACACAAACAAGAACTGGCACATCGATTGTAACAGGTGAAGAGATGTAGTCAAACGATGATGAACAATTGTACATATATTTATTATGATAAAAGGCCACAGTAGAAGTCTCTGTCACTAAACACGTCGTTACCCTGGAGTGTTCTAACGCTAACTGATTTTCCGGTCTCTAACCCAACATATCCCAAACGTCACTAGTCCCGTTCAATATGCGTCTACTATGGTGCGTCGCTAAATAACTAACCTATATAAATAAGGTGTCTAACAGTATACAAAGTTAGTCTTGTTGGTATACAAAGTTAGTCTTGTTGGTATACAAAGTAAGTCTTGTTGGTATACAAAGTTACTCTTGTTGGTATACAAAGTTAGTCTTGTTGGTATACAAAGTTAGTCTTGTTGGTATACAAAGTTAGTCTTGTTGGTATACAAAGTTAGTCTTGTTGGTATACAAAGTTAGTCTTGGTTTGTTGTGCATTGGAGGTTTTCAAACTCAGAGGCCTATCACTTAAATAGTGAACTTTTTTGTGGTCTCTCCGGTGTAGAGACTAAAGTTCGTTCATCGTGGTTCTAGGGTGACTTCTTTCGTGGTCCATAAGCTATCTCGACATGACCAACGCATACTTGTTCGACTCAGAATGTATGTATTTTTATTTCTTTATTGCGGTTCAGTATGTATTTTTTTATACTCCCACTTGCCGAGTTGAAATTGTACAGAATTATTTCAAAATCAACGAATCAATCCAAATGTTAACCAGTTAATTATTCCTTTAATACTAATTAGTTAATTTTAGTTGTCTATAACAGAAAGGGATCTAAACACTTAAATTTGTTGTAATTAGCGGTTCTTTCCCTTACATAAGCTTTGTTTTTTAAAAAGTTATATTTTACTATTGCTTGTGTCTCTTTTTGTGGAGAGGTTATTGCTGGAAGAACGTAGCACAAGTGCTAGTATACATGAGAGCAGGGGTTAGTGAGCTCAAAGAGGGGTTAATGAGCTTAAAGAGGGGCTAGTAAGCTCAAAGAGGGGTTAAAGCTTAAAGAGGCCTCCTTGTCCCTCTCCTTTTGTTAACATTGCTGCTACATCACTTTTTGTAAGCTGTAATAATACGGTGAATATTGTGTTAACAATTTTAGAATCCAACATCATTTTTGATTAGGGGAAGGTAACTTGTACGGGGAGGCGGGGGGAGAAATGTGTCTAAGGGAGATAACAGTGGAAATAGAAAAAAATAGTCAATGAAGATGAACTGGGAATTTATTTTTTTTAAAGGTTTTTTTTTTTAGTGTTGAAATTGGCTGTCAAAATGGAGACAATGGTTTTCCATTAGTGGACACTGGTCATGAGGTTCTAGCAACAGATGCATGCATGGGCGTAGCCAGGATTTTTTTTCGGGGGGGGTTTGGGGGGGTAAATTTTTTTCTCCCCCCCCCCCCGACCCCCCCCCCCCCCCGGGGAAAAAATTATATGTATTTATGTGTGTGTGTGTGTACATAATCTTTATTACATTCTGACCCTTCATTCTTTCGGAAGACGTTTATTGTGCCCTAGAATAGGTTCTTCCATGAAAAAATTGTAGATTCCCCGACATTACTAGCAAAGGGGTCTGGGGGAGCGCTAGGAGCTCCACCAGCGCGGGGCGAAGCCCCGCCGCCAAGCACTATTTCTGATATTGAAAACCAACAAAATGCATATTCTGAGGTATCTACAGTGCATTTTCCTGCTATTAAAAAGTTCTATTTCAAAAACCTCGTCGTTCGGCGCATTTGCCATCAAGCTGTTTCCATAAAATTGTGGACTCCCCGCCATTACTAGCAAGGGGTTCTGGGGGAGCGCCAGGAGCTCCCCAGCGCGGGGCGAAGCCCCGCCGCCAAGCACTATTTCTGGTATTGAAAGCCAACAAAATGCATATTCTGAGGTATCTACAGTCCATTTTAATGCTATTAAAAAGTTTTATTTCGAAAACCTAATGTGCTATTCTTACTGACTTAGACCCTCCCACGCCGTTCGGAGCATTTGACGTCAAGCAGTTTCCATAAAAATCTGTCACTGGTAATGTCTGAAGCCTCTTACCACCTACCATGAGGACCTCCATGAATGAGTGGCGTCAAGTTGTACTAGCATATCATTGCAACTCTTCTTATGCGTAATTCATTTTGTCGGAGAATATGTCCCGCAAACCTCATGCGTCGTTCTCTCACAATCTTACTAAGGGGTCGACTCCCAGTTCGGCATAGGATTTCCTTGATTTAGATCCGATCTCTATAACTGACTCCTGAAATCTGTATTAGCCATCTTTGTTGAGCGACATTTAGTGTTTTTCAATTTCGGCAGATGACTATTCAATGCAGTTTATTAAGGGAGCCCTGCCACTGGTAAAAATAAGTAACCGCTCTTGAATACGCTCTTGGAATTAAGTGACTGTAGTTTGCTTTAGATTTTATATCGAAAAGAGAAGTTTTATCGTCAAAATCTTCTGTTGGGGGTTTTCCACCTCAAATGCTCTAGGGGGATCTTAGACTCAAAACCATCTGGAGGGGTTTTAAACTTTAAAAAAAAAGTCATCTGTAGAAGAAACTCAAAACCAACGATTGGCTTGGCTACGCTCAAATAATTTTAGTGTGTAATTTGCTTTTTTTTTTATATTGAAGATGTATTTTAGCACCAAACCCCTCTGAATGGGGGTTTAAACTCAAAACCCATTTCGGCAACACTCATAGCATTTTGAGTGCGTAATTTGCTTTTTTTCTTACACTGAAGATGGCGGGGGGTTTAAATTCAAAACCCCTTTGACTACGCTCATAGATTTTAGAGTGAGTAATTTTCTTTTATTTAAATTGAAGAGGTACTTTTTAGCTTCAAACTCCACTGGAGGGGAGTTTAAACTCAAAACCCCATAGACTACACTCATAACATTTTTAGTGTATAATTTGCTTTTTTTTATTATTAAAAAGAGGTATTTTTTACCTTCAAAACTCAAAACTGACTCAAAACCCATTTAGCTACGCTCATAACATTTTGAGTGCCTAATTAGCTTTTTTTTATATTAAAGAGGGGGTTTATCGTAAATTTTAGACGGGGTTTTAAAATCAAAATCTTCCTTAACTGTGCTCTTGGAATTAGGGGATTTTCGTTTGCATTTTTTTTTGGTTTTGTTTTATAGAAGAGGGGGAGTTAACTGCAAAAACCCCAGGTAGGGGGTTTAAACTCAAAACCCCTAGTAGGGGTTTTTAAACTCGAACCGCTCTGGTAGGCGTTTTAAACTCGAACCCCCCTGGTAGGGGTTTTTAAACTCGAACCCCGCTGGTAGGGGGTTTTAAACTCGAACCCCCCTGGTAGGGGGTTTTAAACTCAAAACCCCTTTGGTTGTGCTAGGGCACGTGATGGTTTAGTATTAAAATCTCACCTAAAATAAACAAAATCAAAGCAAAAAATCAGTCACTAAATTCCGACTCCCCCCCCCCCCAAGGGGGGGATTTCATTTCGGGGGGGGTTTGAACCCCAAGAACCCCCCCCTGGCTACGCCCATGGATGCATGCATGGGAATAGCTCAGTACGTGTGGGCGATAAGACAAGAGAGAGAGAGAGAGAGAGGGGGGGGGGGGCTATCGAAAAAATAGAAAGAGAAAAGATAGAGGCACTAGTCAGAGAGAGAGAGAGAGAGAGAGAGAGAGAGAGAGAGAGAAAGAGAGAGATAGAGGAGTTGAAAGATAAAGAAAAAGAATTGAAAGAGGCAAATGAAGAGAGAGATAGAGAGATAGAGAGACTAATCTGTGAGAGAGTCGGACAAAACCAACAACAACGCATTGATGTAGCCCAAGCTTTTCCAAACTTTTCCCTTTACGGAACACTTCCTACATTCTGAGTATTTAGAGGAACACTTTTCTTATCTTTTTTTTAGAGAGATCAATTCACGTGGTGGCCTACTAGTTAAATATCCAGTAGTTCTCGGAACACCTATATAAGCCTCGCGGAACACCTATATAATCCTCGCAAACACCTATATAATCCTCGCGGAACACCTATATAAGCCTCGCGGAACACCTATATAATCCTCGCGGAACACCTATATAAGCCTCGCGGAACACCTATATAAGCCTCGCGGAACACAGTTTGGGAAACACTGATGTAGCCAACAAAAGACACTTCGTCATTAATTGCAACTATAAAACTGTTACATCATTAGCATTCAACTTGAGTTAAAGTGTAGTTATGTAAATATGCAAACTACCTCCTACCAGTTTTGCAAACTGTGTTTAAGGCATTAGACCTTCTCGATTTTAAAATAGTTACAGTTAGGTAAACATGCCCTTGTCTACAATTGGTACGCAAACATAAACCAAAACAATTTTTAATAAGTGCTCGTTGTTAACTCGATACTTTTGTGCTATACAGTGGATACAGTCCATCATATGTTTGTAACGTAATGTGTGACTACAACCAACCCGTAGGACTGCCATTGAGTTTTCGTATAACACAAACTTCTTTGTAATTTTTTTTTTTTTTTTACTTTTAAAACCTTGATATTATTATATACAATAATAAGAGCCGAAACATTGTGCATATACATTCAAAACACTTACACAAATTATATAAGACTAGAGCATAAGCGCGCGCACACACACACACACATACACGTAGCTGTATCCATGTGCTGACAGATTGGTCACGTGACTCGCAATTTCCGGTTTGCACGGCGAATGGGATCTTTGCAAGATGGCGATAAGACGAGTGAAAAGGAAGTGCCCGGGAAGCTTGGTCGTCTGCTAAGAAGACAACACCAAGAGAGGGAAAGAGTGATGCACCTTTTTTTTTTTCTTTTTTTTTTTTTACATCTTTTTGTTTTGTTTTGTTTTTCCTGCTAGAAGGTTGATGGATTGCTGGAGAGAAAAAGGAGGGGGGGGGGGGGGTGAATGTAACTGAGTAACAGAGAAACAAAAAGGTTATTAAACGAATCTTCATTTGGCACACTGCAACAAAAAAATCTGGGATTGAAAATAAGACCAAATGTAATTATGGCCAAATTAACGTAGAATGGGAGATGGAGAGAAAATGAGAAAGAGGGAGAGAGAGAGAGAAAGAGAGAGGGATAGGGAGAGAGAGATAATGAGGAAGGACAGATTGGAAGAGAATAAATGAATGATCACGAACTGTCAATATAATTTTAAACTTTGAAAGAGGAATGGGTAGACATAAGTGTATCACGTGATATGTGAAAGACCAAAGAGAGAGAGATAGAGAGACAGAGAGAGAGAGAGAGAGAGAAAGAGAATGAATTAGAGAAGAAGAAACACAATTGGAAGAAATTAAGAGACAATGTCATAGAAAGAGGGAGTGTGGAAGAGAGAGAGAGAGAGAAAGAGAGAGAGAGAGTATGGGCGCATAAGAGAGAAAGAATCTGAGAAAAGACGAAAGAGAAGATAAGAGAAGTAGAGAGTAATAGAGTGTATAAGTGAGAAGGGGGAGAAGAGAATGAGATGTGATGAATGAGAATGTTGTCAAAGAATAACTTATTGTAATCTGAATTTGAAGAGTGAGATGAACAGCGAGAGATAATTGTTGTGTTACTGAGTTGTTTATTTTCTGCGTGTCAGAAGGTCACGTGTGTTTTTAGTAGTTCCACAATGTGTGACGTGCTTGTAATCGTTCCCTATTTACTGTAGCCTAATCTTGATGAATAAAGCCAATACAGTGGTTTTCTCGTATTTGTTATTTCATTACAATAATGAATCTATCAACATTTAAAAAGGAATATTTCAGGCTTTCATCAAAACTCCTTTAGACCGGGGTGATCAAACTTTGTGCTTCTATCAAACGTATGGGCGGAAACAGGCCACCCAGTACAGAAATCGCCGCATCGCCATGACCCTACATTGTGCGAGGTCACAACGGTCATCTGTGCCAGCGAAACCTGGGTCAATGGCTTTGCAAAGACTTTTAAGTGATGACTTGGTGTGAGAAATGAATGGTCAGCGCTCTGGAAGACAGCGTGGTAATGTTTACACATGGTATCCAAGGCCAAACAGTTAGGAAGCATGTCACTGTAGTAATGAAGAAAATGACCAGTCATAATTTGTTATGGATTTAACCACAAGATAATTTTAACTACACAACAAAGATGATCTCATTTCCTTGTGGTCTTGAAGGGACTTTTTCCGTAACTTTACTAAGCTTTTAGAACAAGTTTCGAGTCTGTGACAAGGACTATTTCCTACACGAGTCCCTCGCTGATTAAAGTCAAAGATTTTAAAGGCCTTACGTTAGGGCCCTAGTAATGATGCCCACCCATCGTTAATGCAGTAATTCCCAAAATACGGCCCATTAGAGCTGGGTGGACTCAGAGGCGACCGAAGATCCCGAAATTAAAACTCCCAGTCTTCACCAGGATTCGAACCCCGGTCCCCGGTACGGAAGGCTTAACAATGACATCCTTATATCCTTGTGCTATTGAGGAGCCATTTAAAAAAAAAAAAAAGCATAAACAATTTTTTTTCGCACTTTTTAGCCCTGCTAAATCAAATTTCTAAACTCATACTCTTGTAGCCATAAAATAACTCCTAGTAGGCAAGAGTGATCTCCAGATTACAGCGTTCTAAACATTATGTCACGTGTCTATTCATTTCCCAGTTTATCCAAAATTTTCAACTTTTCACTTTCTTGTTTTGTTTTTTTTTATGTTCCACCACGTCGCCTCGTTTTTTCCCATATCGCTTGCTCTTGTTTTTTTTTTCTTTTACGTATTTTATTTCTTAAAGAATGTGATCTGGTCACATATGCATGTGAGACATGGAAGTCATCTGTCAAAATTGAGAAAAGACTAAATGTGGCTCAACAGAGATGGCTGAGACGGATTTTGGGAGTCAGTTACACAGATCGGTCTCAAACAAGGAAATCCTATGCCGAACTGGGAGTCGAACACTTAGTGAGGTTGTGACTGAGCGTCGCATGAGGTTTGCGGGACATGTTCGACGTCAAAATGAATTACGCACACCAAGAGTTGCGATAACATGGAAGCCAAAACGAGGAAAGCGCAAACAGGGACGTCCTCGTATTACTTGGCGACACACCTTCATGGAGAACCTTAGAACAGTGGACACCAGGTGGGAGGAGGCCTCAGACATTGCCAGTGACAGATCTTTATGGAGACAGCTTGCCGCCCAATGCGCCGAACGGCGCGGGAGGACCTAAGTCCAAGTAAGTAAGTAATCTGGTCTTAAAAATTAAACTGTACGAGAACTGTATCTCACTCTAATTAACAAACATGAAAATTCCCTCATAGCTTTGAACTACAATCAACGCGTAAACGCCCATGGTCTCCCCTTTTACATTTAAAAAAAACACAGCAGCCTTGGGGTAAATATGCACTACATTTAGGTACAGTAGGGCACTAAGCAATCTGAAATATACTACTTGTAGTGCTCTCATCAGCCCCTCCCATCTTTTTTTTCTGTGCCAAAAATAAACAGTAAAGTGTAAGAGTAAAGTAGCCATTATACATAAAGCACTAAACATAAAGCACTAAACATAAAGCACTAAACATAAAGCACTAAACATAAAGCACTAAACATAAAGCGCTAAACATAAAGCACTAAACATAAAGCACTAAACATAAAGCGCTAAACATAAAGCGCTAAATATAAAGCACTAAACATAAAGCGCTAAACATAAAGCACTAAACATAAAGCACTGAACATAAAGCACTGAACATAAAGCACTAAACATAAAGCACTAAACATAAAGCACTAAACATAAAGCGCTAAACATAAAGCACTAAACATAAAGCACTGAACATAAAGCACTGAACATAAAGCGCTAAACATAAAGCACTAAACATAAAGCACTAAACATAAAGCGCTAAACCATAATTTACAAATAGAAAAATATAACCTAATAACATTTTTGAAATACTATTTTTTTTATTCCATACTGAAGAACAAATTCATACAATTACTCCTTCTTCCCTAGTGCCAATAGAGAATGGAATTTGTTGCCTGAATCAGCCAGGAAAACTTATGCAGAGTTTAAGTCATTGATTAACATGCATGACTAGATTAACACATGAGATGCGTAGGGCGTAATCATCTTCTATATAAGATAAGATAAGAAAACCAGAACAAAAAAAGAGTAAAGCTACAAAGATATTTTTTTTCCTTCTTAAGAGATATAATAAACCTAAAGTTTATAGCACCCCCCCCCCCCACAGAAATGCTTGTAACACCCCCAAAAGTACCATAGTTTGATTCCATATTCTCTAATAGTATGCCAGGGTTCCCACCACTCCCCCCCCCCCCCTTTTTCTAAATAATGTTCTCTCGATACAAAAAAGTTACCGAACATATTAAGTTACTCTATTCACAGTCACGCGCAACATCCTTCCCCCCCCCCCCCCAGCCCCCTCCCCCCATTCAGAACTTACACGTGCGAACATTGTCATAAAGAGTACTTACTATCGCTCGAAGCTCGACCTTTGACCTCTAATTCCCCTGGACCAATCAATACGGGGGGGGGGCGTCTCGCGCGTACTACAAAACACATTGGGTGTACTAACAACATTTTACGAGTCGTTCCTTACTCCCCCCCCCCCGCCCCACCTCCTCCTTTTTTTTGTCTCCTCCGCTGTTCTCCTCCTCATGCGGTCCAGTCTCTGCTGTCTAACTCTCGTGCTTCCAGTACGGCTATGGTCATCATTTTCTCTGTACTCTTCGTTTACAAATGGGGAATATTTCCTATTATGAATGGGGACATATGGAGCCGAAACAAAATAATCCTTATAGTGCGGTAATCATGTCGACCTATGGTATTCATTATTTGGGGGAATCGAATAGGACCTAAACATATTCATTTCTTGTCGTTGAGAATAATCAAAATATGTCATCGGTACTGTGCGTGTATGTGTGTGTATGTGTGTGTGTATGTATGTGTGTGTGTATGTTTGTGTGTGTGTGTGTGTATGTGTGCGTGTGTGTGTGTGTAAGATGTTTTGCTACGGTCTAGGTAGGGCCTAAGACAGAATGAGAAAAATAAAGAGAAAGTTTGAGGCAGAGAGTTAAGTTCTCCTTTCAGACCTTGTGGTCTATAGGGCAGATGATGTAAAGGTCATCTGTTTCTATGGCCCAGGGTTAACGAGGGTGTCAGGTGGCCAGCACAACGACCAAGAAAAGAATACCGTAGCCGTTGCATCAGAACTTTCAATGGGCTAAAATATTATGATGTCGGATTTTCACTAACTTTTCTAGTTTACGAGATCTAAACGGGACGGACGGACGGACGAACAGACGGACAGACATTTCACACAAATCTAATAGCGTCTTTTCCTCTTTCGGGGTCGCTAAAAAGTTCATCTGATTCTACGGCCTACGGTTAACGAGGGTGTCATGTGGCCAGCACAACGACCAACCGCCTTTGCTTTTCCCCAACTAATATCAGGTACCCATTAGAGCCGGGTGGACTCAGAGGCGCCCTAAAGATCCCGAAGTTAAAAATCCCAGTCTTCACCAGGATTCGAACCCGGTAGGGGAATTAGCCATCAACTATAGATCTCCACGGTCCTTTGTCCTTGACTTCCAACAATAGATGTCCATGATCCCCTGTCCTTGACCGCCACGCCAACAATATATTTTCGTAGTTCCATGACCTTAGCCTCCAACAATAGACCACTGTCCAGGACCCTCCACAATAGATTTTCCTAGTCCTCTGTCCTGGGCCATCATCTCCATCTTGTTCCAGATGTAACCAAATTTTAAGGTGCCCGCCTCTAGTTCTCGTCGCCTGATTCTTTTAGGACGCCCTCTCTTCCTCTTCCTTCTGGGTTCTACTTCAATGCCTGCCTGGTGATGTTAGTTGGCGATCTGCGCAAAGTGTGCCCTATCCAGCACCACCTTCTCTGCCTGATGTCATCTTACTAGGTCTGGGGTAAAAAACTTTTAAGATTTTATCCACCACATTGTTTATTCAAAGTTCTTATATTAAAGCAAGATGATTACGGTCTGAACAATCCTCGCGAAAATTTTATAATTTTCTAATCACGTCTGCACAATGAAGTCTCCAAAAATAGAAAATTTGTAAGAAATTTTGCTTCCATTTAGTCACATGACCTTAAAGAGTTGAGCAGCACAGGAGCAATGATCGTTGAGTCGTCTGATGACTATCACACGCTTGACATGATAAGCACAGCGGTCGTAATACCGGGAATTTCCAAGTACTAAAAATAGAAAGTCTAGAAAATATAACATTATCTGACAATCAACTAATTAGCTGATTATTGATAATTGATAGATAAAAAAAAGAACATTTATTAAGCAGCCACTATTCCACTTTCTGGAAAGAAATTATGGTTACGTGCTTGTATAAGTTTTACAAAATATACTTTTTTTTTAGTTGAGGAATCCCAAACAGAGGATGCATATTCTAATATTGGCCTAACAAAAGTTCTGTCTCTGACTGAGAGAATGTATTGATATAAGCTTCACTACAGTGCTATAACTTTGATTTCGCCCTTCAAATTAATTTAATATCATGCAACAGTTTATACGTTGCTTCAGAAGCACTTTATCCAAAACTTCCAAAATCTGTCCTTAAATAAGTACGCATTTTTAAAAAAAAGAAACAAGAGTCCTTGACCTAGATCAGTGTCACGGGGCGTATATTGTCGACGTCAGGGAAAAAAAGACATTTAAGGTTTGCAAAGTTGACCAAGGTCATGCTTACAGAATTAGAAGAGAAAGGGAGAGTAATTCGTTGGTGTGGCCCAACTCTACACTTATGTCCCTTGATCAGAGGAGCTCATTTAACCTGGTCTGCTGATCTGTGTAATTATTGTCTCGCGAGACAGCTCGTGACTTGACTACGTTACCAGGAACTCGCGGGAACTAGACAGGATTAAAAAAAAGACAACTGTTGTCAATGTTCGATGTTTATGTTTCTTGAAGTTAGCTCCCTTTCCAGAGTCAAGTTTGAAACTCTTAGAAAAAAAAATCTGTCTGTTTAATGTTTCTGTATGCTGACCACTGTAGGTTCAAGCCTTTGTCTGTATGCAGACCACTGTATGTCGATACCTTTGTCTGTATGCTGGCCACTGTATGTCGATACCTTTGTCTGTATGCTGACCACTGTAGGTTCAAGCCTTTGTCTGTGTGCTGACCACTGTATGTCGATACCTTTGTCTGTATGCTGACCACTGTATGTCGATACCTTTGTCTGTATGCTGACCACTGTATGTCGATACCTTTGTCTGTATGCTGACCACTGTATGTCGATACCTTTGTCTGTATGATGACCACTGTATGTTCAAGCCTTTGTTTGTGTGCAGACCACTGTTTGCCGATGTCTTTATAATACTTTATATATTTTCTGACCACTGTATTCGAAGCCTTTGTCTATTTAGGTAATCACTGTATTTGATGCCTTTATCTATTTGCTAATCACTGTATTTGATGCCTTTATCTATTTGCTAATAACTGTATTTGATGCCTTTATCTATTTGCTAATAACTGTATTTGATGCCTTTATCTATTTTCTAATCACTGTATTCGATAACTTTATCTATTGTTTGCGCGCTGGACTGTCGTTCAGATTTATCGATGGTCCAGGGTTCAAACCCTGCCCGCTCCCATCCCCCGTCGTCCTGCTGGAGGTTTGGACTAGGAAGTAATTATCTTCAACTCTGAAGGAACATCCGAAACATGTAAAAAATTTTACAAACATTTGCTAACCCCAGTATTTGATGTCTTTATCTATTTGCTAATCACTGTATTCGATGACTTTATCTATCTGCTTTTTTATAGTTATAATGTTTTGTTTGGTGTAATGCACAAAATGTAAGAGACATTTCCTTATGGATAATACAGATTATTATTATTATCATAACCACTGTATTCAATGCCTTTATCGACTATGGCGTACTTTTCCTCCCATGGATCAATACAGGTCAGACCAAGTGAAATGGAGATTCTTAACGCGTGTTCTTTTGTAATGGGCAAAAACGTCGTAAGATTTTCCTCGTGTTTGGCTAATCTTCTCGTTACCTGCTATGCACAGACGAAGAGTTTAGAGGCAGGATCAGTACAGCGATTGGACCCCCCACGGTGCGGGGAAGAAGAGGAAACCGTGCCTCATATTCTGTTTGACTGCCCCAGACTTGCTGATCTCAGCATCG
Organism: Biomphalaria glabrata; assembly: GCF_947242115.1. NCBI lineage: Eukaryota > Metazoa > Mollusca > Gastropoda > Planorbidae > Biomphalaria > Biomphalaria glabrata. The sequence goes on from NC_074724.1 coordinate 34,547,037, forward strand.
ACAGGTCTGGGAAACCAAAAATTCTAAACCTGTATGGTGACGTGTACGCACTACGCAAGACAGCAGGGTTTCTGTCCAGGGCTTTTGCAAGAGAGGATTTAAGCCTCTCAAGCCCTCACTCAAATGGAGTTTGATGATGATGATGATGAAGATACAGGATCAGTGATTGGACCCCACGGTGTCCTTATCGACTGTCAAAAAACGCAAACTAAAACTCCATGGCCTTATCACAGGTCCTCAGAGCTAGCAGAGACCTTCCTTCAGGGAACAGTACCAGGAAGAGGAAGAAGAAGCAGACAAAGAAAGTGATGAAGACAATATAAAAGAATGGACGGGCCTGCGGGAGATTCTGTCCAAAGCAAAAGACAGAGAGAGGAATGGAAAAGGACGGTCCACAGATCTTGTGTGGTGCCCCAACAGACTAAGGGATAGGTGAAGGTAACACTGATATCATACATAAGCATCCATTTTTTTTTGGACACGTTTAAACACGTGATGAGAGACTAAATGTAGTTTTAAAACACATTGAAGACAAAACTATATCTTTATGTTATTTTACATTAGGGAAAGAACTGCGCAGTTACTGTCATATTTTTTATTGTTCAATTTGACCTGTGATTTGTGGGGAGGGGAGGGGGAAAGAATGATGTGTGTGTATGTGTGGTGGTAGAGAAGGAGGTCGAAGCTAATTATCTAATTACCTGGGAGGCTTCCTTTTTTTATTTTGGAGAGGGGGAGGGGAGGTATAGTTCATTAGCGTGTTATAGCACTATGCCAGTGTTTATTGTTTGCGTTCCTTATTCGGGTTAATTAGATTATAGGGATGCTTGGTGATGAAGGGGGAATCGCCCCAAGGTGGGGGTGCGTGAGGCAAGTGTCGAAATGGAGGGCGCAATTCTCTTTGTTTTAGATGGGTTCTACTTTCATTAGAGGGACATGACGCATGACACCCAACACGTCATGTGACTTGTAGGTCATGTGACTTGTGGGTCATGTGACTTGCGGGTCATGTGACTTGTTATGTGACTTGTGGGTCATGTGACTTGTGGGTCATGTGACTTGCGGGTCATGTGACTTGTAGGTCATGTGACTTGTAGGTCATGTGAATTGCAGGTCATGTGACTTGTGGGTCATGTGACTTGTAGGTCATGTGACTTGCAGGTCATGTGACTTGTGTATCATGTGACTTGTGGGTCATGTGACTTGTAGGTCATGTGACTTGCAGGTCATGTGACGTGAGCATTCCTTTTGTAAGAAACTGTATCTGCTAATGTTAATTGCAACGAATCTATTGAAGGACTTTCCTTTCCTATGTTACCTTGGCATTATCTCTCTCTATAATGGCAATATATATGTGTGGCCAACGAGCTAGTAATTCCATACATCAACTGTTAAATTTCTAGGAAAATCGTTAGAGCCATTTTTGATATCAACTGTCCAGGTTCCTGAATTCAGGTTTCTGCTGGTCCCATGAAGATATGATTTGAATAGAGGCATTGTAAAAAAACAACTTTGAATTATAAAAAAAAAAAACACAAAAAAACTAAACATAACTAACATAAAAAAAACAAAAAAAAAAAAAACTAAACATAACTAACATAAAAAAAACCCACAAAAAAAACTAAACATAACTAACATAAGAAAAAAAATATCTCAGAAAACAAAAATCCCAAACAGGAATGTGAACAATGGTCGAACAGGAAACAAGTTAGAATGAAATTGTTTTATGGATATAACTCAATAAACACATAAACCGCAAAAATTTAAATCGCTCAGTTTAATCATAAAATGGCCGCGAGAGATGATGCCGGAAGTTGACTTTGTGGTCGCTATAGAGAGACAGTCTCATCTTTGTAATGCATCCTAAGTAATTGGTCGGAAGGCATTATGGGATAGGTAGTGGAGCATGGCGAAAGGGTGGGGGGGGGCAACATGTTGCTGGATCGGAGATGAGGGGGTGGGGGTATACCAAGGGGGGACGCTATTTTGGTACGCCACTGGGAGGGTGGGGTAGTTAACGAGGTGTACGAAAGAGGCGAGCTGACAGTGTTTCCCAAAGTGGGGTACGCGTACCCCAGGGGTACTGGGAGAGTTAGAAGAGGGTACGCGCTGCACATTGTGAACTCTTCTGATTCTTTTTTAAAATTACCATTTAGTTTATAAATTACAATAAAATATCATAAGTTTTAAATCCTTTTTATGATATATTTTAAGTATTTAGATTTTAGAAACCCAATCACGCTGCTGTCATGGCTGCAATTTAACATTTTAAGACGATCCGGAAATGGATAGGGATATTACAACTTCCGTCGACCACGCCCACTTTTTCAATTTTAAAACCATGTTTCCATTTTTTTAAAGAATACATCTGATGTGTCTCTGAAGCATAACAAAAAATAAACTCACTAATTGAATACTTTTATTGTAATAGAGTTATTATTATTATTTTGTATATGTAGGCCTACAAAAAAAAAGTTTGATAGTTATTTTGGGGGGGGGGGCGAAGCAGGGTACTCAGCGTTACGAACATTCTAGAATGGGTACGCATAGGTTAAAAGTTTGGGAACCACTGGCCTAGAAGGTGGCAATGTGTCCGTCACATTTCCTTTGGTGTAAAATGAAGGAAGCTGAATAGACATTGTGCTCCTCCGTTGGTGCGTAGCTCGATGTAGGAAGCTTATTTTTTTAACTAGTCCTCTTTTCAGCTTGCAAACTCTTCATGGAACCTGAATCAGATGTCCTTAAAGTCCGAGAACGTCCCGTTCCCTATTGTAGTACCTCTTGGGAGGGCACGAAGCTCGAAGACGGCTCTAACAATTTTCTTAGAAATTCGGCAGTTTGTGTAAGTCTTCGGGCAAAAACCTCGATAACTGGATCAACAGTGACATTTTTGGTTTGATCGTTAAGATTTTTTTAAAAGTATATAAGAATATTAGAACAAATTTTGGTCTGGAGGTCTAGACAATCTATACATTGAACACACAAACGTCAGCGGGTATTCCCGCATGTAGACTGGAAAAATTGGATCTAGAGTTTAGACAATCTATACATTGAACACACAAACGTCAGCGGGTATTCCCGCATGTAGACTGGAAAAATTGGATCTAGAGTTTAGACAATCTATACATTGAACACACATACGTCAGCGGGTATTCCCGCATGTATTCGTTAAAGAGATACATAATCAGACGTTCAGGAGCATTTTTAGAACCGTCTGGATCTATAGGCCTATCACCAAACTTGGATCTTCTATACCATGCCTCTAGATCCAATTTTTCCAGTCTATACTACTGTCTGGATCTATAGGCCTATCACCAAACTTGGATCTTCTAAACCATAAATATCTCTAGATCCAGTTTTCTGGTCTTGACTACTGTCTTCTAATGTTATCATGTCTGGATCTGTATCACTAAACTAGAATTTTATATACCCTGAGTAGATGTATTCATGCGAGTGACAGACATTTCTTTCGGGGGGAAGAGACTTGTGCGGATTTAAAAATGTTCCCCACCCATCTTTTCAAAAATCATTTCATTAGTTATTGAGCGTAAAGTAATCGCTTTTACAAAAAGTCGCTTGCTTAATAAAAAATGTATTGTGTTAAAAAATAACAATTTAATTTTTTGTTTCCTAGTTTTCAGCATTCAGATCCTTAGTAGACCTTTATCTCAATATTATGTATATAAGAGTTTACAATCTTAACCAGGAAAAGTTGAAGTAGGTGGCTTAACGTTTAATAAACACTGGCAAGCTCTTTTTATCTCTCTCTTTCTCTCCAGCTCGTCTCTTTCTCGACGATCTCTCATGCCTCTCTCTCTCTCTCTCTCCTGTCTCTTTCTCATCTGTCTCTCTCCCTCTGTTCTCTATCATTCCTCTCGCCTCTCCCTGTCTCTCTCGTCTCATTTCCTCCCATCCTCTCTCTCTCTCTCTCTCGTGTTTTTTCTTTCTCTCTCTCTCTCTGTCGTGTTTCTCCCATCTCTCTCTCACTCTCTATCTCGTTTTTCTCCGTCTCTCTCCCTCTCTCTTTCTCTTATTTCCTGTATCTTTTGTTTTTTTCTTTATATCTCCCTAATTATTTATTTCCACCAATCAAAAGCATTTCATTGACACGTTTCCGGTGTTCCTTCATATTCTGAACATAATGACATCCTAGCCCAAACCTCCTGCAGGGTGACAGGGTTGGCAGCGGCAGGATTTGAACCCGAGACCTTCGAAACCACCAAACGACTGCCCAGAGTACATCATCCTGGTCGTAACTACGCAAGGTTAAGAGCATTATATATTTAAAGAGAGGTCTATTCACTTAACTCTTTCTCTCCTATCAGACGATACCAACGTTGAGTCCACCAGAATGTGGTAAATAATTACGGAGAGAAAGAGTTAAAAACGTAAGCAAAGACGCAAGATAAGCCTTAATGACTTGTAAGACGCTCCCTGTAGACTTACGGGATTTTTCTTGGAGGTATTTTGCATGTCCCGGCGGACATCTGGTTTATCTTTTTTTAGTTGTCTTAGAACGAAACCAGTGCATGAGTTCTATTTATGGGAATTTTATTTCACGAGTTTCCTATTCCGGTGATTACGACATGTTTACGTCATCATTACGCCATGTTGATGTGCTGAGGTCTAGCTAAAGCACTTGCACTGTTGTTCGTAAGAAAGTTGCTTGAACACTTTAAGTGAACGTTACGATAATGATATTCGGGTATGTTTCGTTTCAATTTAACAAGAAGATAAGAGGAACGCTGTACAAACCTTTGTTTTTCATTATAATGAGTTTGTGTTTGGTATGTCAATCAAAACATTTAACAATATAGTTCGTACTATAATCAATAGAACTAATTGCGCTTGACACAAAGTCAGAGGAGCCCAACAGTGACTAGAGTAACACCTTTAGTAAAATGACTAAATCTAGAAAGCCTTCAGGATAGAAGACTCAAAAGTAAAGTAGCAATTATACATAAAACACTGAAACATAATCTTCAAATACAAAAACAAAATTTAATAAAATACTCTAAAAGACACAAAGATAAAGGCACATTCCTCGTCCCATATGCTAGGACAAATTTGTACAAATACTCCTTCTTCCCTAGTGCTATTAGAGCATGGGATGGGTTGAGCTAGCCAGGAAAACCAGTGACTTGGCAGAATTTAAGTCATTGGTTAATATGCATGACTAAATGCATGACGCGTAGAACGTAATCATCTTCTTTTTTGAAGTAACGTCTGTAGTATATAAGATAAGAAGATACAAGATAATAAAAGACAAGTTTGTATGGACTAACATCGAAAATGAAACTGAGCCTTGAGGCTAGATAACATTTTCATCGTCAGCTGCAGGTGTTGATGGCTAACAGCTAATACAAACACAGCTACAGATGTTGATGACTAACACCCAAACACGGCTATAGCTGTTGATGACTGTGAAGAAACAAGTCCTTTTAAGTATATAAACTGCCTTTTATTGTGAAGCATTCAAACATAACATATTTACAAGGCTAACATTATCTACAGATAACCAACTCCACTAGATGACTTCCTTCTGCATATTTACAATCCACTCGTCACTTCCCGCAAGTCCCTTAACTCTCCGATACCCAACACTTGACCGTGTGTCACAGTTGACCACACAGTAACCGTGTCACCACAGTCCTCCCAGGGCAGAGAAAAATTTTGATCGTATCAAAATTTCATGAACCCAATAGTTTGGGTGTACATTAATAATGTTTTACATCGACAAGAAAAAAACAATGACATGTCATACAATGGTATCTTCTATTCTGAGAAAACTGATAATGCCTATGACGACAAATAAAGTTTCAATGACTACAGCTGTTGATGATTAACACACTAATCCAAACATAGTTATAGCTGTTGTTGGCTAACATCGAATCGAAACACGGCTACAGCTGTTGATGACAAACACCCCTATAGGTGACTAATATCTTAATACTACTACTACTACTACTTATAATAATAATTATCTTTATTATCCTTAAGGAAATTTATCTTACAATTTATGCATTACACCAAACCAAACATTATAAATATCTTCATATTATGCTGAATAATTTTTAAAATTTTGTTTCATAGCAATATTCTTAATATTGAAATAACCAAAATGGAATACTCGTTTCCTACATGGAAATTGTTCACATTAAAACGAAATGCGGTAAATGCTCAAATGAGTCATTTCATATGGGATGTAGTGTTACTAATTAGCTCGCCTGTCCATTGATTGTCCTGAATTACAAGTTTCAAGTCTTATTGTTACATCTTTACAGAATATCTATCATCACACACGAGACAAATAGATTAACTCCTTTTTAAAAAAAAATATATTCATACTTTGTAAATACTTCAAAATTTGATATATGAAAATTATTAACAAGATAGAATTACCTGTCCAATATCAAATTACGACATTATGGATTGTTTTTAAAATGGCCGCGCGCAAGTGAAATTTGCAGACGACATTACATTAGAAAACAAAACACGAGGAAAAAACTCAATATAAACTGTCTTGGAAAAAAAAAAATAAGGTGGAAGGGAGGGATTGGGGGATTTTTTAATCAAATACTTTTGCCATTTCAAAAATAAAGACTTCCTTGATGTCTTCTATTCCATGTCAGAGTGGCTCGCATGTAATTGAAAGGTTAAAAAAGTAAAGTTTCCCTTTCAGACCTTGTGGTCTATAGGGCAGATGATGTAAAGGTCTGTTTCTGTGGCCTACGGTTAACGAGGGTGTCACGTGGCCAGCACAACGCCCAACCGTCTTTACTTTTCCCCAACTATTAGAGCTGGGTAGACTCAGAGGCGCCCTAAAGATCCCGAAACTCAAAATCCCCAGTAATCACCAGGATTCGAACCCATAACCCTGATTTGAATATACACGGCTATGCTGGGATGTTGAGTCGATAGACCTAGTTTTAGAAATACAACAGAGTTGTACTGACCACCCAACACCGGCGTTACATCATCTTGGTCCTGCAGGTGTGCTCTATACATTCCGTTCTCCTTTGGAAGGCTTTCTGTTCAACTTGACCTCCTATGAGCGTGCTGGTGACTGGTAACCATGGTAACCCTATTCCAACCATAAAACAATACTTCCTGAAAGAGTTGTTTTTTTTCAGTGTCTCTTTGTACAAACAATAATAATAATAATGAAAATGTCATCTGATTCTGTGGCCTACGGTTAACGAGGGTATCATGTGGCCATCATGATAAATAACAGCCTTTACTTTCCCTAACTAATGTCAGGTACCCATCAGAGCTGGGCGCCCAAGGATTCCGAAAATAAAAAACCCAGTTTCACCAGGATTCGAACCTGTGACCCCCGGTTCAGAAGCCAAGCGCTTTACCGCTCAGCTTCCGCGCCTCCAATAATAATGATAATAATTCCAATTAAACCTGCACCTAAATCGTGATAAACTAGGTTCTGTGCACATAAGAAGAGGTATATACCAGGGTGACTCACTATCTCCACTCTGGTTCTGCCTAGCGATTAATCCTCTATCTACATTACTCCAAGACTCTACAAACGGTTTTAGGGTTGACACTAAATGTACAAAATGTGTGTCCCACTTATTATACATGGATGATCTAAAGCTATACGCAGAAACCGAGCAAAAATTACACACCTTAATCAAAACGGTAAAATGCTTTAGTGACGATATCTGTATGTCTTTTGGCCTGGATAAGTGTGGCATCATAAGCATTAAAAAGGGCAAGGCAACGAACACCAACATTGAATTTGAAGGCATCGAGGAATTGAACTCCGCCTCTATTTATAAATATCTTGGAATAAACCAGAATGCCAAGATAAACCATAAGAAATTAAAAGAGGACTTTCTTGGCAAATATAGGCAAAGAGTTAATAAAATCCTCAACACCAAACTGTCTGGCAGTAATCTCATCACTGCAATAAACAGCTGGGCCGTCCCTGTGCTCCTTTACACGTTTGGTGTGATCAAATGGACTGACACCGACCTACATGACATTGACAGACTCACTAGAAAATTACTAACCAAGTTTCGATGCCTACACCCCAAGTCCTCCACCATAAGGTTATACCTGCCCAGGAAAGATGGGGGTCGTGGATTGCAGAACATCTTCAAATTGTGTAAGATGCAAGTTTTAAAAATACGATCAAAACTGCTCGCCTCCAGCAACAAATTAGTTTCCTTCCTACGGAAATACGACTCCGATGCAACCCCCCTGAACCTACACAATGCTGATGTCAATATAGGTTTGGACGACATAGGGCATGAGATTCGCCAATGGGAAGAAAAAACACTCCACGGAAAATTTCCGGCTTCATTACATGGGGACAACATCGACAAGGCTGCTTCCTTAACATGGCTCAAAGCAGGTCATCTCTACCCTGAAACAGAAGGCTTTGTTACAGCAATACAGGACAGAGTAATCAGGACAAAAAATTACGAGAAGCATATCCTGAAACTCAATGTTGTCGACAAATGCCGAAAATGTGGAAATGTGGGCGAGTCGATTGAACACATTATGGCAGGATGTCCAGCCCTATCAGAATCAGCCTACCTAGGTCGCCATAACCAAGTTGCAAAGTTAATACACCAACACTTGGCTTTGACGTACAAATTGATCGGTAAGGACACTCCCCCTTATTATAAATACTCTCCGCAAGAGGTTCTTGAGTCTACTGATTATCTGCTGTACTGGGATAGGCCTATTCTGACCGACAAAACGGTAGATTTCAATCGCCCGGATCTGCTGTTCATCGATAAAAAAGAAAAAACCGCTACCATTATCGATATCGCTGTACCACTGTCTCATAATTTAAGAAAAACTGAGATAGAAAAACAAAGAAAATATGGGAACCTAGGCTTGGAGATTAAGCGTCTATGGAAATTGTCCAAAATAACAATATACCCCATTGTTATATCAACCGAGGGGATAATAACAACTGACCTCACAGACACCTTCAAGGCCCTTAACATTCCTAGGAACATCTTCGTTGCCTGTCAGAGGGCGGTACTGCTGCAGACCTGCCACATCACCAGAAAATTCCTCAGTGGAAACTGTTAAAGGGACTACGATGAATTTTGTTTCTCTTTAGCGAAACTCGACCCTGGCAGCGCCAGAGAATGACTACTCGTTCATTTCTAACATAATAATATAATAAAGAAATAAAAATAATTAATAAATAAACGACGATCAAGGATAAAAGAAAAACGATTTTGCTAATGTAGAGTTATCTTTCCTTACAAGTTTTTTTGCTTCTGTTTACATCAAGGGGATTATGCGTGGATTAACTTCAAAGGGGAATAATCCGCTTAGATAAAAACATCAGAGATCTCAGGGGCGAAGACTCGTAATGCCTCGCATATATGAGTTTTGATATTGGGTTCATCCAAAATATAGGTAAAGCCAGCAAAGCGATGAATATAGCGTGTTTTTTATGTGGATGCAGCCATCTATAAGCAAACAGAGAGATAGAAATATAAGGTACTTATATTGCTCCAAAGGAAGGTGATTGTAGTTTGCATAAAATGTGCGTTTTTTTTTAAAGCATTACTAGACATTGTACTGCCCCTAGAGAGAGATGAAGACGTGTGGGGGAAGTGTGTGCAGATGTGTAGAGACGGTGTGTGGAGGCACATGGAGAACATGTGTGTAGAAAGTGTCTAGATGTGGTGGTGAGGGTGCGGAGAAACTGTGTGGGAAAAGAAACAAAGAAATGATAAACTCACTCTTCCTCCTATACAGTCAATAACTTTGGCTGTGTCCTGATGGCAAAATAAGTAGGTCAAGGATGGGTCTGCATATCCAGATAAAGTACTGTCCTTTTACGTGATCTTCGGACTCGAAAACAAGCTTTTTAAATAATCTATCACCTCAGACTAGACTGTGTACGTGTTCAAACTCCTCTCTCTCCCCCTCACCCTCCTCTTAAAGCATATCAGCACCCTGGTATAAACATGTACAGACGCCCGGGCATGATAACGTCATTACTTATGAGCAACGGGCGACGACTTCCAACATCGGAGGGGTAGGCAGCAACACGAAGTGACGTGGAGAACGGGGTCCAAGCCCGGTGTTGTCGACATCCATGTGGTCAGGGCCGTCTCCTTTTCCCTGGCGACGCCCGTTGCTTTGTTATTGCTGTCACATACGGGACAAATTGGTTTACTGTAAGACCCCTCTTCTTTGGCTGCACTAGCGGACATGATCGGAATTAGATTGCGTGGGTGATGTCCCTTTCTGCTGCTGTGAGGAACATCGATTAGAGTCATTCACTATTTCTTCCTTTTATTTTTCTTTCCCTTTTTTTTTTCTTCCTATTTGACCTATTTGTATTTTTCAATTCTTCCTTCTTCTGTCTGTTTCTTCATTTTATTCCATTTTACTTGAAGTGATATAAGTGATGTGTAAAAGATACGAGTAAGGTACTGTTACAACCCTATTCGCGACGCAAAAGGGTTAACTGTGTGTGATTAGCTGACATAGGTGACACAGGCCAGTAATACAGTTTAGCGTGCTATATTGAATGGCAAAGGACAGTACTTGCATGAACTTTGCACGTGAATAGCGCCCGTGTTATGGTCATCTGATCATAAGCCTGCGCAGACCAGAGACACAGTATATAGAAAAGCGGCAGTTCAAGACCGGAGAGCGTCGAGACCGGGACTGTGAGTCGACCATGAAGTCGGTCCTGGTTGACTCCTCCAGTGAAACGTACGAGTCCAGGAAGAGATAGAGACAGTAGAGTTTTGTACGGTGATGTACAATGTAACATTTTAGTTGTTGATGTGCTTGTTGCCTATTGTCTAGTATTGGCTGTTATCTACTTGAGCTTTATTAAAGTACCAGATTATTTGTAGCCTTGTTGTCAAGTTCTTGATGTGTTGTGTGTTTAGCAGTGTTTACAGAAGGCATGAATAGGAGAGAGAATCGTAACAGTACTGTTAAAAAGATAGCAGAATGGAAGACTCCCGCATCCCAAAACGACTCCTCTACGGCCAATTAAGGGAAGGAAACCGCTCGCAAGGTGGACAAACAAAACGCTTTAGATATACCCTTAAAGCTTCTCTGAAAGCCTTCAGCCTTGACCCAGCTACCTGGGAGACGGAACCACGTGACAGAGCATCACTGCGTCACGCTGTGAAAACTGGTGCACAGGTCGCCGAGGAAAAGACAACGGCGCTGGCAGAAGAAAAGCGTCAGAGAAAAAAAGCAAAGCCAATGACACTAGCTGGAACAACCTGCCCCGTGTGCAGCCGAACATTCCGGGCTCACATAGGTCTCACCAGCCACACGAGGAGGCACAAAACCCCAGTGCAAAGCCCTCAGCCTTCCTGGATGACAATATTCATCCCAGTCGAACACGGGACATAGACTCGTCCATTTCGTTTTTAGTTTCATTCAAGATCATCAACAGAAACAAGAAGCTCATAGAGTGTGATGGCCAACCTTTTTTTGGCTTGGGTGGGAGGGGGGGGGGCATACACGTTTCTAATACATGTGTCAGAGGCCGCGTAATCGAAAACATTCTCTACAGAACAAAATGTGGAACAGATCCTCTACAGAACAAATACTCTGTGGAACAGATCCTCTACAGAACCAATACTCTGTGGAACAGATCCTCTACAAAACAAATACTTTGTGGAACAGATCCTCTACAGAACAAATACTTTGTGGAACAGATCCTCTACGGAACAAATACTCTGTGGAACAGAATCTCTACAGAAATGATGCGAAAAAAATGCGGAAAAAAAAAAGAAAAAAAAAATCTTTATTTTTCACACTCTTCGATATTCCGATATATTCTTATATCTTTTGTGGAGGCCTCTTGTGGAGTCCCCTGGGCTGTAGCCCCACCTGCCCTCCCCTTAAATCTGGCCCTGGGTTGTCCGTAGTTCAATAAATAACGAACATTAAGTCATACTCTAAAATTGCAACATAGTCTCCCCATTGAACACGAGTTTCTGCCCCTTGCTAAAAAAGAAAAAAGACTCACAAAACGAAAGTATGAAGAAAAAAATACGGAAATAAGATTTGGATGGTGCAATTCGCTTTTCAACAGTTATCCCCCTTACATTCCGTAATGGAATAACGCTTTGGAAGACAGCCTCCTTTCCAGTCTATGGCAGGTTGTATTGTCCTCTTGACCTTGCTTTCAAGGGCTGGGGCGTCAAGGTCAAGAGGTCAGCAGCCCTGCATTTTCAAAAATTCTGGAAATGCAGTTATACGAAGACAAGAGGAATGATTCTCAGGGAAAGTGGGGTCGCGAATGAAGGCCATGGATTGAGGAAATATCATCAATTATTTCCCTCCGCCGGGACGTATTGAGAACTTACCAGCAGTCTCGCGATTTCTCGGAGTGTTGTTCTCGGCACTTAGGGCAAGGGCTGAGCTCGGGCCTCCACGCCGGGACTCGGTTTGGAACGTAATGCATCGGGCCTTCCCGAAATATCACTTTACATTGTCATTTGAGTTAGAGCAGTGAATCTCAAACCACCGAGTGGCAGTATAAGTGTCTATGGTTATACATTTTTCTAGATGTTTATATAAAATCGAGTTTATTTCCTATTAATGATAATCGCAGTTATCTCCTTTTTTGTTTACTCATTAATCTATAAGATCTGTTGTACATTCTTAAAGCAAAAAATATAGTAACATAACAAGAAAAAACATAAAAAGATACTTGAAAGAAAAACAAACAAAGCTTATTCTGAGCGTACTTGTATCAATTAATTTGAATATAGGGAACCCATAACGAGCAGTCCAACCTGTGATGGCTACGTCATAATATAGGCAATCCATAAGGAGCAGTGCACCCTGTGATGGCTACGTCATGATATGACCAGCAGTGCACCATGCGATGGCCACGTCATGATATGACCAGCAGTGCACCATGCGATGGCCACGTCATGATATGATCAGCAGTGCACCCTGTGATGGCCACGTCATGATATGACCAGCAGTGCACCCTATGATGGCCACGTCATGATATGACCAGCATTGCCCCCTGTGATGGCCACGTCATGATATGACCAGCAGTGCACCCTGTGATGGGCGCGTCATGATATGACCAGCATTGCCCCCTGTGATGGCCACGTCATGATATGACCAGCATTGCCCCCTGTGATGGCCGCGTCATGATATGACCAGCAGTGCACCCTGTGATGGCTACGTCATGATATGACCAGCAGTGCACCCTGTGATGGCTACGTCATGATATGACCAGCAGTGAAGCCTGTGATGGCCACGTCATGATATGACCAGCAGTGCACCCTGTGATGGCCACGTCATGATATGACCAGCAGTGCACCCTGTGATGGCCGCGTCATGATATGACCAGCAGTGCACCATGCGATGGCCGCGTCATGATTTGACCAGCAGTGCACCCTGTGATGGCCACGTCATGATATGACCAGCAGTGCACCCTGTGATGGCCACGTCATGATATGACCAGCATTGCCCCCTGTGACGGCCACGTCATGATATGACCAGCATTGCCCCCTGTGATGGCCACGTCATGATAGGACCAGCAGTGCACCCTGTGATGGTCACGTCATGATATGATCAGCAGTGCACCCTGTGATGGCCACGTCATGATATAACCAGCAGTGCACCCTGTGATGGCCACGTCATGATATGACCAGCAGTGCACCCTGTGATGTCCACGTCATGATATGACCAGCAGTGCACCCTGTGATGGCCACGTCATGATATGACCAGCAGTGCACCCTGTGATGGCCAAGTCTTTTGTTCGTTTCCTTACCCGCTTTCTGGCAACATTTTCCATTTTGTTTCGCGTCTGACATTTTCCCACCAATTTTATGTCATCATTTTTTATTTCTCGATACGGAACTATTTTTTTTTTTTACAAATATATCCTTCCGCCTTGTTTTATGACGTCGCAGAACTCCTTTACGATTTCATTTCCGCCAGGTTTATTCAGCGGCTGGCGTATATGTTACCGCGTTATCGGAACCTGGATGTTCCAACCTCCTTTTAATCTTTTATAAATATCGTCTGTTCGTGGTATTTATCGTCCAGTAGTAAAAACAGCTAGATTCGATTCCTGTTAGAAGTATCGCCCATCATGAGTATTCGAATAGTGATGTGATTTTTTGCGTTGTTGTTGCGAGGACGTTAGCGAGTACAGCATGTGGGTGGTATCGATAACGGCCTCATGCCCCCGCGTCCATTAGTTTAATGGTCAGTCTTTTAGTGATGTAGTTAACCCTTAACTGACCAGGGGGGACGAGAACCGGACGGACGTAATGAGGTTTTGTGTGTGGACAAAGTTTGATGTCGCGTTTAACTGTATTGAGTCAGGGTCGACTCTAATAGCTTGGACTGTCCAGTCGGCAGGGTCAGGCGAAAACAAAAATGGAAGGGGCGTGTGACGTCATTAAAGTTGAAACGAGGCTTTAGTTTCAAAGTCACGCGCAAACGCTTGTTTAAAAATTAGCCAATCCGGATTCATTTTCCCGTTTGTGTTAGGCTCCTAATTTATATTTAACCATTATCTTCCAGTCATGATGTTAAGGTTATCTGCTTCTATGTCCGACGACGATGGAAGTGGCCAGCACAACGACCAACCTCCTTTGCACAACAAATATGTGTCTATTAGAGATAGTCGGATACAGGGGCGTCCTAAAAATATCGAGATTCAAAATTTCCAGTCTTCAACGACATTCGAACCGAGACCCTTCAGTTCGGAAGCCAAGCGATCTATTACTCAACCCCAACCTCCTTTTGGCCATCACAACGACCCATCGTCTTGACCTATCCTCAACTATTGTCAGGTGCCCACTAGAGCTGGGTGGAATGGAAGACGCCCCTGAAGATCCCGAAATTAAAAATCCTAGTCTTCACCAGGATTCAACCCCAATCTCTCCCCGTCATTTAAAAATGTATACAAGAAATATTTCTAAATTAGTTTGCAGAAGCTTGTAAGGAAGATTTTGACTTCAGTGATTTTAAGTATGCCGAATAAATAGAGGATTTACGGTAAAATGCAAATAAGATGTGAATAACTGGTAGAAACCTGTGGCACACAGGACAAGAAAACAGCGCAGGCAAAAGATAATCGCTAGAGAACGAAATCTAAGCAGCTGAAACAAACTTTAGCTGGAAGAACTTGTCCAGTGGGCAGCCAAACATTCCGGGCTCACTACGGTCTCATCAGGAAGTCAAAAAAAAAACGTTAAGAAAAAGTTCCTGGATCAGTGCAGTGGCGTAGCTAGGGTGTGGGGAGGAGGGGAGAGAATTTAAAAATCCCGCCGGGCCCCCACCTTAGGGACGCCCCAAATTGAGTGGGTTTTTTTTTTACATTAAATATTAAATATTACGAAATATGCAAGGGTCCCCAAAGAGATCAAGCCTCCCCCAGGCCCCCAAAATGAAAGAAAATTTCTAGCTACGCCCCTGCCGGAATGGCAAAGTGATGACCATCGTATTACTATGTACACACTACATATAAGTGATGTACATACTACATATAAGTGATGTACATACTACATATAAGTGATGTACATACTACATATAAGTGATGTACATACTACATATAAGTAAGCTTCAGAGTCAATTGTTTTCAGTAGGAATCTCTCCTGTTCATTAATCAACACAAGATGTTGACATTTGGGCGGACTGAATGATTCATGGCTAATGAGAGACACGGAGAAAAAACTCACGAGTGATTCGTTGACAAAATAGATAAAGTATAGCTTCTAACGGAATGAGGACTCCATGACTGATCGATTCAAACACTAGCTCATTCTTTGTAAATTAAGTCTCTCACACGCGATTCTCTAGTTCGTTGCCACCTTTGCGGTTCTTTGAAACTCTTTTTTACCCCCCCCCTCTTTTTTTGTCTTAAATCACTTCTTTATCTTTCATATTGTCTTTCAATCAATCTCTTTTCCTCCAATCTCTTTTCCCCCTATCTCTTTTCCCTCCAATCTCTTTTCCCCCTATCTCTTTCCCCCCGATCTCTTTTCCTCCTATCTCTTTTCCTCCAATCTCTTTTCCCCCTATCTCTTTTCCCCCTATCTCATTCCCCCCGATCTCTTTTCCTCCTATCTCTTTTCCTCCTATCTCTTTTCCCCATATCTCTTTTCCTCCTATCTCTTTTCCCCCTATCTCTTTTCCCCATATCTCTTTTCCTCCTATCTCTTTTCCCCCTATCTCTTTCCCCCCGATCTCTTTCCCCCCGATCTCTTTTCCTCCTATCTCTTTTCCTCCAATCTCTTTCCCCCCGATCTCTTTTCCTCCTATCTCTTTTCCTCCTATCTCTTTCCCCCCTATCTCTTTTCCCCCTATCTCATTCCCCCCGATCTCTTTTCCTCCTATCTCTTTTCCTCCTATCTCTTTTCCCCATATCTCTTTTCCTCCTATCTCTTTTCCCCCTATCTCTTTCCCCCCGATCTCTTTTCCTCCTATCTCTTTTCCTCCTATCTCTTTTCCCCCTATCTCTTTTCCTCCTATCATTTTTTCCCTTTACGGTCTCTCACACTTTAAGTCACCGTCTCTACCCCATCTCTCTATCTTTATCTTTATCTTCGTCATTATCTCTATGTTTAACTTCGTCTTTATCTCTATATAGGTCTTTATCTCAATGTTTATCTTCATTTGTATCTCTATGTTTAACTTCGTCTTTATCTCTATCTTTATCATCGTCTTTATATCTATGTTTATTTCTGCATCTCTCTCGATCTTTATATCTAAATAATCTGCACCTCTTTCTTTCTTTTTCTCTCTATCTCTCTTTCCTTTTCCCTCTCACTCACTGTATTCTCCTTTAAGTTTCTCTCACTCTCTCTCTCTCTCGATCACCCTCTCTCACTGATAGTCAACACTTTGACTCTCTCATTTCATCTCACCAACAGAGTTAATCCATCAGCTACCATGGGCAACTCATCTCCCTTGACTCCCTAATACTACGGCCCTCCCGCGTTCCAATCCAACTCCACAACCCCCCCCCCCCTTTTTTTAATTCTCCATCGAACCCCCCCCCCGCCCCGCTCCCTTATCTCCCCATAAATCTTCTCCCTTTAAAGTAATGAATTCTCAATTTCACAAATGTTCTTTCTTTCATCGCTCCCCCTCTCTCCCTGTACCCAGTATGCCAATCATTCACCCCCAGGCCCCCCTTCCTCCCCCCCAGGCACCAGCGCCCCTGTTGTGAATGACCGAAAGTCAATATTTAAATGAAAACGTAGTTACGCCCCCCCCCCCCAACCACTATGGTCTCATTAGTCTTAAGTCTCCGGCAACAAGACTAACATGAGGGTCCTACTAGTCCGGAAAGACGTTTTCATTAAGCAAAAGGGGATGAGGGCGCTATTGGGCCCTAATGACTGACTTTTTGTTTTATAATTAAACAATTCATTACAAAAAGTGAAACCAGATCTTTCGTTTCCATCCCATTATTTCGCACGCAGATCTTTGACCTACTGTAATCTTTTGCATATCTAATATATAAATCACAAAGTAAGGCATATGTATGTATGTATGCATGCATGCATGTATGTATGTATGTATGTATGTCCCGCATAGAAATCAAAACCGTTTGACCAATTTTGATAAAACTTGGCAGAAATGTTCCTTATATCATAGCGGAGAACGCGGTGTATGTTTTATGTTCCTACCCCAACCGGAGGGCCCTTCAAATAGACAAAAGATAAATAATTGTATCACTATTAAAAACGAAACTTTTTAAAAAATCGGGTAAACCCGTTTTGTATAAATATGTTGGCTGAACGGGTAAACCCATTTTTGTATAAATATGTTGGCTGAACGGGTAAACCCATTTTCACATTCTACTTTTATTTTCGTGGCAAAATAAAAACTATAAGGGGACATTCTCCATGTTTAACATAGATCTAAATTCAAACAAGTAGATCAATAATTACAAAACTAGGTATGTCTCTACTCTTGAAATTATATATGTATAGATGAATGTAAGTTATAAGTCGATTTAGATATAGACACAGCCACACAGGCAGGTTTTTAGTAACTTGCGTAATTTAATTTTTTTTTCGTTGTTACTTTATATATATATACATATTTTTAATTTAATGTGGGGCCATAAATTCACTTCGTCTAGGGCCTCCAATTATCCAAGACCGACCCTTATCAATCTTGTTGAAACTAGGCATGACAACGCATTTCGTTATTGAGGTCCTATATTTAATTTACAAAACAAAAAAATATTTAAGAGAAAAAAAACGCACAATTACAGCCATAGTTCTTACTATTGCAAGACTTATCTCCATTTTTCTATATAAAAACACCATTGATGGATTACCACTAATTATTTAATTAAATGGTTATCTTTTGTCATCGGCAATGGAAGGACGTGTAAGGATACTACTCAATCTGAGAAAGAGAAGTCGAAGAAAAACGGCGTGTACAAAATCTGTGACGGACAGACAGACACAAGACACAGTGAGTTGATGTTAGCTTTATAAAATGTTGTTTTTTTTACGTCAGTTGCATTGGTTTTTGTTTTTTTAACTTTTAAAAATTATCACCGGTATCTACTAGTTAGTTAATAGAAAAAAAAATAATTAAGTTCCCCTCTCAGACCTTGCGATCTATAGAGAAGAGGATCAGAGGCGTAGAGAGGGGGGGGCAAGTGGGCCACGATGCCGCGTGGATGTGGGGGGTGGGCACCACACGCTGAGAGGCGCCTAAAATACAATGATTGCAGATATTTTAGTTAGGTAATACATACTATGATTATTTGTATTATATTATTATTAAATCTTTTTTTTTATTTAAAAGCCTCTATTTCTATGTGATGTTCATGGACAATGGGAAGGGGGGTGCCAATAAAGTGCCTTGCCCCGGACTCACGTTTTGCTCACTACGCCTCTGGAGAGGATGTAAAGACCATGTTGCCCACGGCTAACAAGGGTGTCATGTGGCCATCACAACGACCAATCGTTTTGACTTATCCTCAACTATTGTCATGTGCCCACTAGAGTTGGGTGGAATGGAAGACGCCCCTGAAGATCCTGAAATTAAAAATCCTAGTCTTCACCAGGATTCGAATCGGGGGACCCCTCAGTTCAGAAGCCAAGCGCTTTACCACTCAGCCACCGCGCCTCCATTTAATAATTTAAAAGAGTATAATTTGCTACCTCATTTTCTTAAATGGAATACCCCCCCCCCACCCCCTTACCTTTCTTTGTGTTTAGGTTGTCTTTTACATCAATCCAATCGCCAAGAAAAAAAACTTCCCCTTTTTTGTTTATAGATCTGAAATCATGCCATTTGAAACAGGCCCCAACAAAGGCTACGCCACTGACAAACATGCCAAAGTTGATCATCGGATAACCACAAAGTGTCGACGCTTGGAAAGGGCGACCGCACGAGACAAGGGGAAACCACTAATACATTCAGACATCTGAATAAGGGAGATTACCAGAGAGAATATGAATTGTGTCAAATAATAAAATAGCGCGATTGCCCTCTCCTGGCGTTGTGTGCTCCCTGTCCGCCCCCCCCCCCCCCCCTAACGCAGTAGCCCGTTGTGTACGAGTGCAAGGGAAGTGAAGCCTTATAAATAACCCGCACTCAAAACATAGATCTAAATATCTCCCATGATGCCACATGCTAGATGTGTCGCCTGCATTAGAACGACCAATCAGATCAGACTTTTCTTTTAGTAGTCCTTTAGGAAATGGGAGGAGTTGCAGTGTTTTGCAGACGTGGGAAATCTCAAGCAGTCATATTCGAGTGTGATGTGATGGGACATCAACAGATCAAAACATTAAGACAGAAAAACAGCGAGGCATCAAGATGGTGTCTCAAGATGGTGAGTCGTCAAGATGGTGAGTCGTCAAGACAGAGAAACATCAAGACAGCGAGACATCAAGATGGTGAATCGTCAAGATGGTGAGTCGTCAAGATGGTGAGTCGTCAAGACAGAGAAACATCAAGATGGTGAGTCGTCAAGACAGAGAAACATCAAGACAGCGAGACATCAAGATGGTGAGTCGTCAAGACAGAGAAACATCAAGACAGCGAGACATCAAGATGATGAATCGTCAAGATGGTGAGTCGTCAAGATAGAGAAACATCTAGACCGCGAGACATCAAGACAGTGAGACATCAAGACAGTAAGACATCAAGATGGTGAGACGTCAAGATAAACATCAAGACAGCTACACAAGACATCATAATGGTGAGTCTTCGAGATAGAGAAAAATCAAGACAGCGACACATCATGATGGTGAGTCGTCGAGATAGAGAAACATCAAAGCAGCGAGACATCATGATGGTGAGACATCGAAGCAGCGAGATATCCAGACCGATAAACGAGATTCGGGAGAACGCCACGAAAATAAGAGCTATAAAAGTATAAAAATAAGATAAGAGACATTTTAAAATGTAAATTTTATCCGAGTAGTCTGCTTTGAACTTTTAGTGAACTCAAAAACAACTTTTGGAATATTGACCAATCGGCCACACTAGAAACAGTTTGTGCAGAACTGACATACATTTGAACTGCAGTGAACAAAGTGAGGATACCTAGGAATAAAAGAGAGAAGTAAAGCGCGTTATGGGAATAATTTTGCACACAACTGGACTTAGATTTGCACAAAGTAGGAATAGACTTTCTCACAACGTAGAATAACTGCACATTACTGCTGTGCTGGATTTACCTATCAACAAAATAAGCCAGTGGCGTAGCTATGGTGGGGGGATGGGGTGGAGAATTAGAGAATTCCCCCGGGCCCACACTTGAGGTCGGGCCCCTAAATACGTGTTCGAATTAAAAAATATTTTTTTTACATCAATATTAAATATTAAGCCATTATCTGATGATGTGATGATGTCGATTGTAAAAATGCAGGGGACCCTAAAGAGGTCAAGCCCCCCCCCCGGGCTCCCAAATGATGGAAAATTGTATGCTACGCTACTAGCATAAGCTATAGCTTAGGACCCTTAATTGTCTGGGGGCCTCCAGAAAAATGTTTTTTTAATCAAAGCCTTATGCTAATTACAAGGGGCCTTATGCTAATCACAAGGGACCTCATAAGAAAAATAGCTTAGGGCCTTATCAAATGTAAATCCGGCCCTGTGTAAGTGGGATGTGTGGCATTAACCGAATAGCTACCGATCAAGTGGTTAGAGTTCAAATCCGGACTCGAACTGAGTTGCGCTGACTGAGCACCTTAAGGAAGCTTGGAAACCTAACAGATATCACCATTGGTCTTCAAGGAGTTCGGATCAAAGCGAACTGGGCACGATACAGAATTAAAGATGCCCTGTACACAAGAGATTGGACCATAGCAAACTGGGCACTATACAGAATTAAAGATGCCCTGTACACAAGAGATTGGACCATAGCAAACTGGGCGCGATACAGAATTAAAGATGCCCTGTACACAAGAGATTGGACCATAGCAAACTGGGCGCGATACAGAATTAAAGATGCCCTGTACACAAGAGATTGGACCATAGCAAACTGGGCACTATACAGAATTAAAGATGCCCTGTACACAAGAGATTGGACCATAGCAAACTAAACATTTTCTATACCAATAAAGATGCGCTATACTTGGCCAGAATTTAAGTCATTGGTTAACATGCATGACTAGATGCATGACGCGAAGGACGTAATCAGCTTCTTTTTTGAAATAACGTCTGTATTATATAAGATAAAATAGTAAAGTTCCCCTTACAGACCTTGTTCTCTATAGTTCTCGATGATGTAAAGGTCATCTGTTTCTGTGGCCTACGGTTAGCAAGGGTGTCATGTGGCCAGCACAACGACCAACCACCTTTACTTTTCCCTAACTAATGTCAGGTTAGAGCTGGGTGGACTCAGAGGCGCCCAAAGATCCCGAAATTAAAATCCCAGTCTTCACCAGGATTCGAACCCCGGTCCCAGGTTCGGAAGCCAAGCGCTTTACCGCTCTGCCATCGCGCCTCCTAAGTCCTAAGATAATTCTAAAAAGTTAAAAATGCAAGTTTAGCTGCACAAAGTGATAAGACTTTTTCATACAAATGTTTTGCACATTTTTAAAAACTGTTTGTCTTGTTCATTCAGTCAACGAGTAGAGCGTAGAAGATCTTCATGCAATACTTTGCGCTTTACACTAACATGCAAGAATCTTTGTAAACTCAAAAAAAAAATGTCAATTTTCTTGTCAGACTGTAAATAATAAATCGCAACACTTTCGCATTGTCACCGCACTGTTACATTACTTTGCAATGTTTAGGTAGCTTTCTCCCCTTGCTGAGTTCTCACATAAAACATCAAAGATAATTATCGCTTGAATTTCTGGGTTACGTTTTCTTAACACTCTTATTTCCTGAAAAGATAATTTATAGTTTGAAAACTACTTCACAAAAAAAAAAAAAAATACAAGTTGGAAATGATCTATAAGGATTATAAAAAACACTAAGGATAAAATTGATAAGGATAGGTCGAAATTCAATATATGATTACGGAAGCTTTCAGATACAGTCAAATCCTGATAATCAAGACACACCGGGACGCGATCGTCTTTTTTCTTAATAGCCGGATAATCCGATTAACCGGATTTGACTGTAATAATGGGATTTGTTTCGGTACTCTAGGATAAGAGGATGGTTTGATTAACCGGTCTTCCCTTTAACCGGATTCCACTATATTCGTTTAAAAAAATATTTTTTAACCATCCGTCTCTCATTTCACATTTATACTATACTGACAAGAACGATTTACTTCTTTCGTAATCTGTGTGTTTTTGTGTGTGGGGGGAGTGTGTGTGTGGGATTGCGTGTGTGTGTGTGTCGGTTAGCCCAGTTTACATTTCTTTCTGTAAAAAAACAAAACATTTTAATAATAACTTTACCTCACAAATCAGTATCATCATTTTGCGACGAAAAAAAAAAGGGGGGGGGGGTGGCAGAACTGATAATTAACCTAACTTATGGAGAAAACTCAGGCAGAAGTAGAGTCTGGGACTTGTCGATTCCAAACAGTGCTGCCCGAGTTATGATAGGTCTTGTCAAACTTTAAGCAGACAGAGGGCCTCCATTACTTCAGAGAGATGACAGTATTTACTTGCCTTTGGCTTTGAACAAATAATCTCAATATTTAATTGGAGTAATTGGCGCGGAAATATCCCGACTACAGAACTAACAATGGTTCTAACATCGTGTCTTATAAGATTACAGTTAGGATGATTAAAATATAAGATGTTAGAACCGTCATAAAGCATTGTGAGCTTATAAGATAAGATGTTAGAATTTGTCTTATAAAAGATGTTGAAACCATCATTAGTCTTGAAGCCTTAGCATTCTTGATGTTAGAACAATCCTCCTAACTGTAGTCTTATCAGACATGGTATTAGAACAATCCTCCTAACTGTTGTCTTATCAGACATGGTATTAGAACAATCCTCCTAACTGTAGTCTTATAAGACATGGTATTAGAACATTCCTCCTAACTGTTGTCTTATCAGACATGGTATTAGAACAATCCTCCTAACTGTAGTCTTATCAGACATGGTATTAGAACAATCCTCCTAACTGTTGTCTTATCAGACATGGTATTAGAACAATCCTCCTAACTGTAGTCTTATCAGACATGGTATTAGAACAATCCTCCTAACTGTTGTCTTATAAGACATGGTACTAGAACAATCCTCCTAACTGTTGTCTTATAAGACATGGTACTAGAACAATCCTCCTAACTGTTGTCTTATAAGACATGGTATTAGAACAATCCTCCTAACAGTAGTCTTATATGACATGGTATTAGAACAATCCTCCTAACAGTAGTCTTATATGACATGGTATTAGAACAATAATCTTAACCGTAGTGTTCTAAGCCTTTGCTGAGATAGAAGAGAGCACCTGGTTGCATGCGGCTTCAGAACGAGACAACTGGAGGTCACTCACGAAGGCCGCAGGATACACATTTGAGACCATAAAAAAAATCCGCTGCCGAGGACAGACGCAGCCGGCGAAAAGAAAATCTTAATCAACCACCGGCAGACAATGGTTATGCTTGCCCTGGACGTGGCAAAATATTTAGGTCACAGCTGGGGCTACGAAGCCACGGGAAATACTGCCTTCCTCATTAATCTTCGAACTCGAAAGACAAGCCTTATTATAAGGCACGATGTAAGAAGAATCATCATAGGAAAGCTGTAGTGGGAGACAATGGGCCTCCTGGCGTATAACTACTGACACGCCTTCTCATCCTCACTAAATCTTATATTTAATATAAACATTTTGTTGAAAATGTTGCTTTTTGAAACGTTGAGGCTCCATTAAAATGGCGAGGCCCTAGACGGCTGCACAGTCATGCAATGTTGCAAACCCGGCCACGAACAGAGATGGTTGCATCTCATCCCGCGTTGAGAACCCTCAAGATTAAAAACGACCTTTTTTTTTTCCACCCCCCAGAAACCAAATCTAATAACATAGATGCTGTGTAGTTGTGACAGCCTACTTATTATTTTAGTCACTGACAGTGTCAGCGAAGACCAGATCCAGCAGGCGGCAAACTGTCTAAACACAATTTCAGCACTGGGTGACATTTTCGTGTCCCGGATGACATTTTGCAGGCACCGTGTCGCACACGTCAGTGACGCCGGAAAATGAGCTACTGAGGTAACGTGTGCCATTTACAGTAAAACCTCTGATGTTTTGGCATTGGGTATTAACATTGCCGTTGAAGTGATTATAACAATAAAACAGAAAGTGTTGATCAAAGTAGTGTCAATACAAATGTATTTACAAAACATGTTCCCAGCTATACAAACGTAAGTCTAGATGACCTAACAAGAATTACAGGTTAATGGAAAACGAACAAGATGATGACAGTACATGACAAGTTTGTTGTCCTCCTTCAGTCGTAGAACGACCATGGTTCATCTCAGAGCACACTTCTTCATGTGGCTGTGGAGCCCTATTTTGGAGAGACACCCCCGTCCACAAATATCGCAGCTTAAGGTGGCTTTCGCTTCCGTGGTAGAGGAGCTGGCCATTTTTCGCATGGCACGCTTTTCTTCCAGAGCTGAGGCCCATGTTTTTTTCACTGTCATCATCAAAAAGTAAAGCTACGGTAATGTTACAGATAGAAAAAAAACAACATAAAAAACAAAACAAAAAAAAAACCCAGGTAGGATGTATTTTTTTTTACAAAAATCAATTCCTACTTTATGCTGTAGTAATATATGAAACTAAACCTTCATAATTTTACTTTTCACGATTTTGTAACAATTTTAATTAATATAAATATTAGATGAACATGACAACATATAAGTTGCAAAATAGAATATCATTCTTTTAATCACATTTAAATTTATTTTTTGCATATGAGTGAAAAACAAGAAGAAAGACTAAATATACTTTTTTAAAAAGACTATACCTTCTTTATACCATTCCCAGAGCGATTATTTTTCTCTAAATAACTAAATTCTAATATAATCTTATACATTACAGACGTTACTTTAAAAAGAAGATAATTACGTCCTACGCGTAACTAACTAACTAGCTAAATAGTTTCAAAAGCATGTAATGAAATATTCGATTCGGAACTAGTTAAGGTTAATTAAGCGTACTCATTTAGATTTCATAAAGCCTCTAAACTTACCATCATATAGAATTAACATACGTAACGTAATCATCTTCTTTTCGGAAGTAACGTCTGTATTTTATAAGATAAGATAACGTCAACCCACGTTTGCATTCATGTCTTCAGGTTTAGCTATTAGTGAATGAATATTATGAGGGCAGGTTCCAAAACATGCGCATCATATAGACAACCAATTCTGGTCCGTATCGTATGGTAATGCCTGGGCTGATTTTAATCCCGTGTCTCCCCCACTACTGATTAGTACTGATGAGGACAGTAGAGGTCGTTATCGTAGGCCTCAACGCTGACCTGTGACGTGGCAACGAGCTATTGGTCTAGAAAGCCGATAGGCTGCGACGTTGCAGTGTCCAGGACTTCTATAATGATTGGTCTCGGTTAGAGTCGTGATTCTGTCCACAACATATGCTCATAACCCATTCGACAACAGCAAAAAAAAAAAAAAAGAAAATATGTTCACTTGGCTAGTGAGGGTGTGGCGGATGTGTGGTAAAGCGCTTGGCCTCCGATCCAAGAGGTCCCGGGTTCGAATCTCTGTGAAGACTGATATTTTTAATTTCGGGATTTTAAGGAAGCCCCTGAGTCCACCCAACCTGACTTTAGTAGCATGATACCCTGCTCATTAACTGTTGACCAAAGAAACAGATGACCTTTACATCAGCTGCCCCAAGGCTTGAAAGAGGGTACTTTACTTTACCGTACAGCTATTTATTCAAATGAAGTTAGTCGGGAGTGATAGTTTGAGAACTACTGACTCTACTCATTGTTTACTTACTGGCAAAAAAAAAAAATTAAAAAATCCCTCACTAAAATAAAATAAACCATAATGAATAGGATCACGAAAATCAAAGTCGAAAGTTCAAAGTTCACACAAGATGGACGACATGGGATTGAGGTTAAACCACGTGATCCATTGTGTTGTCAAAGCGAGTCAATAACAATAGTCAACTATAATATCGAGTCACGTGGTTTAAGCGATGGATGCATCAAGTCCGTCTGGAGTATTTAGAGATTTATTCAGCGGAATACTCTGAGGGAGGACTCCTGACAGCTTGTCCCCCCCCCCCACCCCCCCACCATCTACAAACCAAAACACTGGGAACAGATCTATCATGAACACTGTAAGCCAGCGCCCCCCGAGCCAGAGTCAACGGAATGAAAACAAGAATAATATAATTAACACATTTATCGATGGTGTTACACTTTAAAGGGTCCATCCAACATAACGTCAAAAAAGTCATTATGCTAAGAAAACTCTAAGCCTTTTAGGAGACAGAAGTCACTTATCAGAAGCTGTGACAAACAGTCTGGGCTGCTCGGCATAAGAGGGTCATTCTTGTCCGTGTGAAAAAGAGGATTTAAACTAAAGTTCTTTAATTTGGTAGCTTTGGACCTACAGCTTCACAACCGTGTTATCTTCGCCTAATAGCAGATGATGTTAATGTCATCTGTTTCGTTGGACAACGGTTAATGAGCATGGTGTCATGTGGCCAACACAACGACCGACCGCCTTTACTTTTCCCCAACTAATGTCAGGTATCCATCAGAGCTGGATGAACCTAAAAATCTCGAAATTACAAATCCCAGTCTTCACCGAGATTCGAACCCAGGACCCTAGGTTCGGAAGCCAAGCGCTTAACCACTCAGCCACCGCGCTCCCTCCCTCTAATGAAAAAGCATACTTATCTTAAAACAATTTAGATGTCAGGAAGATGGAGGTACTCAGATACGTTCGAATCCAACCACCTATTCGACGTGAAAAAAAAAAGGATTTAAACCACAGCTCTTTAGTTTGGTAGCTTTGGCCCTATAGCTTCACCACTTTGTTATATTCACCTATTATAAAGTAAATTTCAAAGCGTTCGCAAAGTAAGCCCTGACCCCTAGTCTAATAGAGGAATCGCTTTTGGGATACTGTAAACAATGGACCTCATTCACCAATCGTAAACAAACAACATTTAGCCACGCGATTCTCTATCTCTTCTATACAAATTACGTAACACACAATGGCTATCACGTGACTTTTTTTTCTTCGTTGTTTTATCAATATTATCACGTGGTTAAATGTTGTTTGTTTACGATTGGTGAATGAGATCCATTGTTTGCTACAGTGGGTAGCCATGCTCAAGACGCGTAATTAGCTGCGTGAATGTGTTTGTGTATGTGTGTGTGTGAGAGAGAGAGAGAGCGTATGTGAGTTTGTGTGCGCTTAAGTACGTGTGGCCAGTTGTGGGTGTGAGCGTAAGTGTGCATGTGAAAGTGTAAGTGACTGTGTGAGTGACTGTGTGAGTGTGCCTGACTACTTATGTGTGTTTGGCATGTGTGAGTGTGTGTGAGTGTTTGAGCGTATGTGTGTGCTTGCGTTGGAGCCAAAATTGAGGATAAAGAGTGTGAACAGAACGTAGACAGAACCAAAATTATTTCAGCTGCTTTATGATACAGATTAACGCGCGCCTTCCATGCCTTCCTTCTTTTATCCGCCTCTGTGCCTTTAGCGGTTTTCATAATTTTAGCTCAGTAACCTTTCAGCTCAACTCATAGTTGTAAAAAAATGGAAGATGGAAATCGAACGTTAATAAAAAATGGGGAGTGGTCAAAGCAACAGGCTTGATGACTGGGACAACAAAATCTGTACGCAAATGAAAGAAGAATAGGAGGCGTTGTAGAAGGCCTGAACAATGACCTGCAACGTCACAACCTGTGGGAAGTTTAGACCAATAGCTCGTTGCCGCGTCACAGGTCTGTACGCTATGGTCTCGATTGAGGAGTCATTGTGCACGAAGATGAAGTCAATGTTGTCTTTAAAAGAAAAAGCCGATTGACTGCAGACGGCAAAATGAATCATCGCGAAGGCGGAGTTTTAAAATACATAATGTTTGCTTTCTTCATAACTTCTCCATTACCCAGCCCGTATTTTATTCTCCGCCCCTGCTATTATCATGTTGTGGGATTAGTCCTTGACTTACAATATGGTCTCATGGTAGTCAACCAAAGCACGTGCAGGCCATATCGAGGCTGGAGTAAAAAAAAAAAAAAGAGAAGCAAAACAAAGGGAAATAATTGGGTAGTAAAGTATGTTGACGACTAGAAGGAGTTGCTTAATTGCCCCTGTTTACTTCAACTTCCGGCTTGCACGAGCCATTGGTCATCCATTGACCGGAGAGTGCAAATTACAAGCAAGGGCGTTTTTTTTTTGTAAAAAAAAAAGTTTTGATTCTGGCGTCGATCTCATGGCTCAGGGATAAAAACGTATAACGTTACAGAATCCGCAACAGCTGTATAAGTCGTGGCGCCAGAAGTGAATTGATTACAAGGGCGGGACATGAGAACGTTTGCAGAGGCGTGGGTTAATTAACTTCATTATCATCGGCGTAGAATTACCCTCACACTAGGCAACCGAAGAATGGAAAGATTAGTCCCGCATTTATACGCTGCTGATTTTTTTGTGTGCGTTTAATTTCTAAAAGTTATGCACAAAATAGTATTGTGGATTGTTACCTTGCGGTCTGTGGGGCAGATGATGTAAAGCTCATCCGTTTCTCTATGGTTATGAGGGTGACATGGTTCCAGCACACAGACTCATCACCTATCTTTCTCAAACTAATGTTAGGTACCCATTAAATTTAAAAGAAAAATTCCCTTTTCAGATTTTGCGATGGTGATGTTAGGGACATCTGTTTCTTCGGCAGGGTGTCATGTGGCCAGCACAACGACCAGCCGCCTTAACTTTACCCAACTAAAGTCAGGTACCCACCAGAGTTGGGCGGACTCAAGGGCGCCTAAAAATTCCCGAAATTCTAAATCTCAGTCTACACCAAGATTAGAACACAGGACCCCAGCCGAGCGATTAACCACACAGCCACCGCGATCTTAAAGACCTGATGTTCAGAATAACCAGTTGTCACCGAAGTTGTGATATCTGGGTTCAGAGGTCAAGCACCTTGCATTGGTCAGTTGGATTAAGACAAAATAGACATTTTCATTGTCTGGAATGGGTAAAGTGTTTAATATCTACAGTGGTGATTATTTCAACTACCCATTGATTCTCTTACACTAACTGATCACAGTAACTCATTAAAGCTATTAAAACCATTGTCTGGCTATGAATTTCATGTCAGCTATTAATGGCAGACGTTCATTAAAAATATATATCCATACACACACACACACGCTTATCCAAATGCTAACCTCTAAATAAGAGAAGTTTTTGGCTTTCCTATCTTATTTCCGGCAAACCGTCCAATGCTCTAGTGAAACTATAAAAAAAGAGAATATTTATACGAATTTCTCCTAGCAAGTGGAATAAGGGACGTAAATTTATCTTTGTGTCTTTCTGAGTAATTTTTTTTTTTACCTCTAAAAGATTACATTGCAAATAACAACAACAAATGTAAAAACTTTGTTCAGAAATTGTTCATAGATAATGCGTTCATTTGCTTGTCCTATTTTTCACGCTCTAGACACGTGAAAGTCCGCATACATGAGATTACATCTCACACGAAATGCATGATCTTCAGAGTTTTGAAGGGCCATGTCTTGATTTACTAGTAAAGTCCAACATTTCTTGGACACATACACACACATACAAGTTTTTAAGGATGGTGTATTGTCAGTACTCAGTCATTCTCAAACTGTGGAGGAGGCTTGTGTGTACAGGCTCTGTTATCTTGTAAGTGGTCAAGACAAGATCAGTTTTTCCTGTTCATTACAAGATCGAAGATCCAAAATTGTTCATAGTTCATGATTGTATTGTATCGCTTACCAGCTGAAAGATCAGCCTAAAGTCCTATTGATCTGATATTTGTATGTCCAAACACTTAAAACTGGGCTAATTAACAATGTTCCTGGACATCACGTTGCGTTGAGTAATTATTTTTTTTTAGGAAACCTCAGAATTTGCGCTATTCAATTTTAGCTTTGTCATTGCGTTGAGTAATTATTTTTTTTTATTTTAGCTTTATCATCATAGGAATCCTTGGGCCTTAGGCCTCTTTTCTTTGCCTCTTTTTTTGGGCTTAATGTGCCTCTTTTATGGGCCATCTTGCCTCTTTTGTGGGCTTATTTTTTTATATATTTCTTTTAATTATATGTTTTTATTTGTAAGTTCTCATAATTCACAAGTATTAAATCATAAACAATTGAAAAGTGATTAACCTAAAAATATAATAATAGTTATAGAAATATTATTTAATATCAAAGACATACTACCTAACCATCCTAACCATTGAGCCCACTAGAGACAGAAAAATGATACAAGTATCCTTTACTCTAGAACAATCCACACAGTATCAGATATCCCTGACCCCAACACCCCATTTCTGGAATACTACCTGAGTATTGTACAGGCATATGAAAATCAAACTAGATAATTCTCTACCCTAAAATCCATTATTTTTCTAAATGTCAATTCTAAGTGATTAGGATCAAGCACCTTATTATTATGTAGAGCTTTGAGCCAGCTAGCCCAAACAAGATTCCTGTATTCGGAAAAAATAATCAAGTTAAAGTTATGTATCATTTTATTTTTTAGTTTTGGCAGCTTGTTTAAAACAATGGAGAAGTTAACATTTTTTTTTTTTTTTTTTCTTTAAAAGGAAACCTCAGAATTTGCGCTATTCAGTTTTAGCTTTATCATCATAGGAATCCTTGGGCTTTATGCCTCTTTTCTTTGCCTCTTTTTTGGGCTTTATATGCCTCTTTTATGGGCCATCTTGCCTCTTTTGTGGGCTTTTTTTTTTTTTTTTTTAATATGTTTTTATTTGTAAGTTATCATAATTCACAAGTATTAAATCATAAACAATTGAAAAGTGATTAACCTAAAAATATAATAACAGTAATAGAAATATTATTTAATATCAAAGACATACTACCTAACCAATGAACCCCCTAAAGACAGAAAAATGATACAAGTAATTAATAAGTTTATTATACATACTCTCATGTCGCTGATAAAAAAACATTAAATCTAGCCGAAAAATATCATAAAAGGAGTTTAAAGCTTTAATGGTGAAACAAATTATGAATAAATATCTACATATCATGTTTATAAATCATTTCTAAAAAAACTAAAATAACAGAGAAATAAAACTAGAACTTGGACTGTCGTAAACAGGGCTTTAGCAAGTCGTAATTATCGTCCAATCATTACGACTCTTAGAAGAATTTGCTCAACTTCTGGTGTAATTCAAAGTCTTTATTATAAAACGTTTTTTATTCTCTCATATCTTGATGGGGTCCTATTTAATTAAGACAAAGATTGCGGCAGTCGATAATTGGCGCTGGCAAAAGTACCGCGAATATAATGCACTGAAATCCAAGCACGTCAATAGACAAGGGGCTGGGCCTGGCTAGAGTTACGGTCCCCATGGTGGCCCCAATCCCAGGTAAATCTCTTTGTGACTCAGTGCTTCCTTTCCAAGATGGCAACAAGAATGTTTTAATCCCGCCATGTTTGCTACGTTAATGAAAAAGTTAATAGGGAAACCCCGTTGCTATATGAGTCATATTTGGAAAGAGTGACATTCAAAATCTAGCAGGTTTGCCCTTTATTTGAACTTTATGACGTAAAGATTAGCGTTTTCCCGTCTAATTTTTTTTTTCCCGTTCGTTCCCGTTCGTTCGGTTTCCGGGTTTCCAACATTTTCCATCCATTTCTCGTGTTTATCTCTGTAATCAAGGTAATCTATTCCCAGAGAGACGGGGGTTAAAGTGGCCGTGTTTAGAAGTAATCTCATCTCTCACAAGTTATGCTGATCCCGGTAATTACTTGGCCATTTCTGTATTCGGGTCTCCAAGCCAGAGTAAGGCTGGGAGCTTAGGCTGCAGGGCGGAGAGCTTTTGTTGCCGAGAGAAACTTTTTTTTTCGAAGTGACCAGCAGGTTTAACGTTACTAGTGGCACTGACCTATATTTTATGACATGCGCAGTCGGATTAAAAGCCCGCAAAGAAGTGGACAGGGGGGAGATAATTGAACTACTGCTACGTTTCCCACCTCCTGACTTAATCTAATCACCATATTCGATTTAATGAGCATATTTTTACGAGGAATCAATCATAGAATTATTGATACATATGTCTTGTATAAATATTGCGTTAGAGACTCACAGTATAATAAAGAGACGTGAGACAGTTTTAATACAACAATTGGACCCCTCGATGATCTGCTAATCAATGTCAAATAACGCAAACTTAAACTCTGTCGCCGCATGACAATGTCCTCAGAGCTCACAAAGACCTTCCTACAGGGAACAGTACAAGGAAAAAGAAGAAGAGGCAGGCACAGAAAGCGATAGGACGAAAGCATAATAGAATGAACAGGCCTATCATTGAATGAAATTCTATTTGAGGCGAAAGACAGAGAGGAATGGAGAAAAACAGTCAACAGATCTTATGTGATGCCCCAACGGTCCAACAGAATTAAGGATAGGTGAATGTGGAAACAAGAAGAAAAAAATTGCTATGGACGCGCGCTGATGGGTTTTACATATTTCTACATGAACCTTGATAAATATTCTAGATCAGGGGTTCTCAGCCTGTGGGACGCGACCCCCTTGAGGGTCGATTGACGATTTGCCAGGGGTCGCCTAAGACCATCGAAAATATGGATTGTTTTTGTCTATTCTTCTTTTGCTGTGTGTGGGGGGATGGGGGGGATTCTAAAAAGGGGTCGCCGAGCTTAAAAGGTTCTAGATGCTTGAGCGTGCTAGTACTATGAGTCATGATTTACATACAAGATCTACATATACGCGTTCTCACAATATAATAGCAAGCTGTGAATCTAACTTTAAACACAGTTATGAGAGAAATTATTAAATTTAACCCCTTACCGTAACGAAATTCAGGGACTGCGCCGACCAGGGCGCAAACTAGTTTCTATGGAGTAAGTGAGTGCGTGTGTGTGTTTCTATGGTGATGGTAAGAAGAAGTTAGCGATTGGTTGGTAGCTATACAGTTTGAATGATGCAATATGAGCGGCATTGTCGTAAGCTGTCTTTGGTAGGCAAGACGACTCCAGAGTACCAGAGTGTGAAGACGTGTATTTTGTAGTGAGTTAAATTTAAAGGTCTACTACATTTATCTCATTTCATCTCAAGTTAAATTTGTTTGTATTGTAATAAAGAGTTATTTCAAGTTGTGCAAGTTAAAATATAATACACCTACAGCGGTTTAGTTGTCTATCAGCAGCCTGTTGCTAACAAGTCAACAACTGTCAACAAAACCAGTGACCCTGGAAACAGCAGAAATGCAGTACTAAGGGAACTAACCTCTACACTATAAAAATGTTCAAATAAACATCTTTCTGGTTCAAGTTAGTTGGCAAGTAGGCAACTAAGATAAAGAGACCACATTAAGAGACCACATTTAGAGACCACATATCGATGTCACATTACTGGCCACATTTAGAGGCTAAATTAAGATGATATTTTAAGAGGCTGCATTAAAATGCTACATTAGAAAAGGTCTATATAGAGGCTTCCTTACGAGCCTACACTAAAATGCTACACTGAGAGACCACATTAATAGTTTACTTTAATTAGCTACATTTAAAAGGTCCTAGTTCAACAATATGCAATAAATACTTATTTTGTGTGGCTTGGCAGCGGACTCAGCCTTCCAAGCCTATTTGTACAACCGGCACTGAGAATATAAATCAGTGAGGAAAAAAAAAGTCTTTGAGTTAAAATGTGCGTGATTTCATAAAGATAGAGTTGTTAGTTGTAGCGCCGTAGCCGTTAGAAGTAATGCTTTACCCATTGTCACGTGGCTCATCCGGTAGACTCCCAGAAGACTTCGACTTGACGAATCACTTCCGTTTTCGGCTTTAGCCACCACGTGACTTGACCTTCTGGGTAGGACCGGCTTCCGAGTCCAACATTTTTTTTTTATCTCAGAGCGACAGACTAGAGCAAAGCATTTTTATAGTAATTGTTTTCTTAATAAAAAATAGTTACTTTGACACAGTAATCCTGACCTATGACAGACATACTATACATTCCCTTACACGTGTTCGGAGGCGTGGTGGTTGGGGGATAAAGCGCTTGGCTTCCGAACCGGGGTCCCGGGTTCGAATCCTGGTGAAGATTGTGATTTTTAATTTCGGGATCTTAGGGCGCCCCTGAGTCACCCAGCTCTAATGGGTACCTGACATTAGTTGGGGGAAAGTAAAGGCAGGTGGTCGTTATGCTGGCCACATGACACGCTCGTTAACCGTGGGCCAAAAAAAGCAGATGACCATTACATCATCTGCCCTATAGATAACAAGGTATAAAAGGGAACAACTTTACACGTATTGACCCAACAAGTCCGTTTTAACAGTGCAACTGAGTAGCGTGTCAGCATATTAATCGAGACCAAACGTTACAGAAGGCCTGGACACTGATCTGCAACGTCACAACTTGTGGGCAGATTAGACCAATAGCTCGTTCTTACGCCGTATAGATCTGAGACGTGGCAAGGAGCTATTGGTCTATAACAATTAGGTAATTGGAGATGCTGAAGAAGGATCCTAGGCATCACATTCAAAGACCGCATCACAAACCAAGACATTAGAGACAGGGTTACTGCAGCGATCGGACCCCATGACGACCGGCTAACTATTGTAAAAAGACGAAAGCTTAAAACCTATGGCCACATTACCAGATCTGCGGGGCTCGCAAAGACCTTCCTTCAGGGAACAGTGCCAGGCAAAAGAAGAAGAGGCAGACAGAAAAAGCGATGGGAGGACAACATTAAAGAATGGACGGGCCTGCCATTGAGAGAGGTTCTAAACAAGGCAAAAAAAAAAGGGAGGAATGGAGAAAGACGGTCGACAAGTCTTGCCTGGTGCCCCAACGGTCCAACAGACTAAGGGATAGGTTGGTAAAAATTGGAGGCCATTGAGTGTCCGCAAATAAAATAGAAAAACACAAAATTACCCCCACATAAAATAACGCTAATTTCAATTGTTTGGTTAAAACAATTAATGCTGATAATTAATGAAACACCTCCTTGCATTCTCCGCTTTTTCTTTGTGTTTTGATGCATCAAACTAGAAATAACGTTTTGACATATATACCAATAGGAAGCAACAAAGTTCTTCTAACAAAGCTAGTCTAACAGGTAGATCTTAACCTTCACTATTAAAACAAGAGTCATATAGTAGAGACATAGAGGTAGGCTAGCAGACCAGAGATCTCTGCCATATTTCAGATCTGATACAAAGTTTCGCAATTATATTATCTCGAAAAGAAATTTGTTTTTTTTTTCTGCGAGGCCCTAAGCGGCTGCCTAGTTTGCCTATGCCTAAGGCCGGCCCTGGTAATTGTTCCCAAAACAAAGCTTAGAATCTGAGTCACGAGTAGTTTTGAATACGTTTATTTCCCCCTTCTCTGTTTAGTCTTTTTTTTTCTACTCTTAAACATTATAAGGGGAGGGGAGCGCCTTGTATTTTTGTTTTGAATTGTTTGTTACGTCACAAAGTCAGGTGACTTACGGAATGGTCATGGAGCTGTTGCATGATTGGGTGGTTGAACCGCAAGGTGTGAATTAGGTGTTACAATCTTTGTTATTTATGAAGATTTGATGGTATCGCCAGTATTTTTTTGTATAAATCATCTCATTACCTTTAATTAATACCATCATTACATTCGTCTACTTTGGCTGTAAATATCCATTGTATTAAATATTTTCTGTACATTAAATGAGTTATCCAGTGACTTGGCAGAATTTAAGTCATTGGTTAATATGCATGACTAAATGCAAGACGCGTAGGACGTAATCATCTTCTTTTTTTTTTTTTGAAGATATTCAGTCATTTCATAGATATTCTTTTATCAGGTTATATTAGAGAATGTCAGGGGCCCGGGCAAACGAGCCAAGGCTTTAAAATAAACCCTGGCACAAATCAAGATGAAAAAAAACAAACAAATATGGATTGTATTTCAGTAAGGCAAGTCTTCTAAGTTATGACGTGTCCTTTAAAATGTGTAATCAATACGTTAGCTCGCGAGAGTAGACAGAAACTAGTGGATTGGTGTTAGACTCTCTGGTGTCAGGGATGCAAGATGAAAATAGCATTCATACTACAATATAGGTGAATGTCTTTCGAGTCCAGAGTGTAGGTAGAAATTTACGTGGATAAGACCCAGCTGGGTCCTACATATTTTGTCTTACATTACGTAGATGAATCTTTGCTTTGGTGGGCGTCGATAGTCAGTCACTATAGCCACTACTGCTGGAAGCCCTCAGACAGGACAGGGGTGAGGAGCCCCCATGTCCAGGCCTGGTTGTTGGATAAAAGCCTTACTAACAATCAACGGGATAATGGCGCAACAAGCGCCGATTCCCTACTGGACTTCATCGAAAGTGGGCGTCGATCAATAGGTATTACCTATATTCTGTTCTCAAAACATTAAACTCCAAGTTAAATAGGTCAGAGTTCTTGAAACCCTCTCTATAGTTCTGAAACAGGAAGCGTATAGATCTGTAACACATACACTAAACGTGTGTCCGCTTCCTACTATGTGTGGCCCTCAGTTGGAACCGATCATTAGAGGAGGCGATTAGGCCAGAAGCAAGCAAAAAAGAAACCCCGTTGGGATGCATGAGAACCGAGTCCATTGCACTGGCGGGGATGGAAGAAAGTCCCATCCAAAACGTCTGAATCTAGACACCGTTCCTCGTGGGGCCCTTTTTTTTTTTGGCGGATGTGGTTCAGAGAAAGAATATGAGAAGAGTATCCCCGATGTTCTCGTCCTCGCCTTTAACCCGAGCGTCTTGGGATTCGAACCATCGATAATAGGGATGTAAAAAAAAATGTACATCATGCTGGTCTCTTTCCAAGATAGAAGTTTGTTCAAGCAGATGGAAGCAAGGTTACAAGGACCGAGAGTTCAAAGTCTTTGACTCAAACTCTTCAGAGAATGACAATGAAGATGTGTGGCTGCCAATTAGCCGCTTGGCTCCCCAAGGAAGTGCATTAAAACAACGTAGACATGAAATTCGGGATTCGACCCTGGGTTTGCTGAGAGCCTTGGTTAAAAACAGACTTTGCAATGCCTTACGATACGATACGATACAATACGATATCCGATCCGATAATAAACAATACAATGCAATGCGATACGATCGGATAAAATACGTTATGATAAGATACGATACAATGCGATACCATACGATATGATACAACACGATACGATACGATACGGCTGTTTGAGTTATGCTTCTCGTTGCAAGCAGCAGTGCACTTCTATTTGAAAGGTAAACTTATGAGGTAGATAAACATGTAAGTAGGGTGAATTACTTCCCTTTAGTGCAAGGTAGGTAAACATGTAAGTTGGGTGAATTACTCCCCTTTACTATTCAATTCCGAGTGATTCAGGGGTAGCCGAAACACCGACAAACCCGCATAGGCACACACTTCCTTATCCCAAATAAATGTTTCTGTGGTCCATTTGAGTGTTCAATCTCCCAAAGTGAGACTCGTCCCAGCTCCAGTTGATGGCTGGAATGGAAAGGGAGATAATGTCGTCCACAAAATTGTCCATAAGATGTATCCATCAAGGCTTCCCCCCCCCCCATCTCACACATACTCAAGCCACCTCTACCCGCCCCTCTTTTCTGCTTCCCAAGGTCAGACAATTCTAGTTTCTCCCTGGACTTATCAGGTTTATATATATATATATATATCGTCTCTTCTACTGTATTGACTCCGTGGCTGGTCAGTCCTAGAAAAACTTCCTAATACTTTCCCGTGCAGGGGCATTAACCCATCTCACATTTCCTGTGCTGGGGGGAGACGAGTTGTGTCCCGTCTGTTCCGATAATTAAACGTTGGCTTGAGTCTTGGCAATCATAGATCTGGTTATAGTGTAACGCAAGGCAGTTTAGGACGGTCACAAGCGCTTAGATCATAGCAATAATCAATAGTCTTTTGCATAATCTCTAATCGCGTATTTCAAATCAATGTCATTGATATTCCATAAGGGCGTGCATTGAAAGGGATATTCTGGGGCAATTATATATTTATCATCGATTCAAGAGCTTAAATATATAAAAAGAAAAAAATGGGCTTAGAAAATATAGGAAGGCAAAATAATTTATAATAGCGACGTATCAATATTGTATATAGAGAGAGAGGAAGTATGGACGGGAAAACACAGAGAGGCGGAAAGAAGAGAGGTGGAGAGAGACAGAGAGAGAGAGAGAGAGAGAGACTGGGATAGAAAGGCAGACATGGAGAGAGAAAAAAAAAGATAAATGTGAAAAACAAAAACGAAAGAGAAAAAGAGTGAGAGAAAGAGAGAGAGAGATAGAGAGAGAGAGAAAGGAGAAAGACTTCGAAAATAGAGAGAGACAAAGATGAAAGAGAGAAAAAGAGAAATATATAAAAAGAGAGGAGAAATATAAAAAGAGAGAAATGTCTAGAGATGAAAGAAACTAAAAATGAAGAGAAAGAGAGAGAGAGAGAGAGAGAAAGAGAGCGAGAGAGAAAGAGAGAGGGAGAGAGAAAGAGAGGGGGAGAGAAAGAGAGAGGGAGAAAGACTTCGAAAAAGAGAGACAAAGATGAGAGAAATATATAAAAAGAGAGAAATCGTCTAGAGATGAAAGAAGCTAAAAATGAAGAGAAAGAGCGAGAGAGAAAGAGAGCGAGAGAGAAAGAGGGAGAGAGAAAGAGAGAGGGAGAAAGACTTCGAAAAAGAGAGACAAAGATGAGAGAAATATATAAAAAGAGAGAAATATATAAAAAGAGAGAAATCGTCTAGAGATGAAAGAAGCTAAAAATGAAGAGAAAGAGAGAGAGAGAGAGGAGAAAAATGTCTGAAAAAGAAAGAACAAGAAAGAGACAGGACAAGAAACATGTAAGCAGTTTTAAATCAAACCGATTATTTGAACTAAGAGAAGGCAGAGATAAGAGCGACAAAAACATCGATAAACACTCTAAGAGAAGAGAGAGAGAGAAAGAGAGAGAGAGAGAGAGAGAGAGAGAGAGAGAGAGAAGAGTGTGTGGAAGGTGAGAGAGAAATTGAAATTAAAGACTATAAAAACCCACAAGAATGAACACAAAAAGATCCCCAGCTAATGGAAAGAGGTGTGGATAAAACCATAATTGAAGGAATTTGTTGAAAGCTTTTATTCCCCATCTGTAAACTAACACACACACACATACACACACCCATACACCACACATGCACTCATACAATACACACACATACACTCAGAGCTGGTTTTATTTTTTTCCTTTTGTTTTTTTTTTTAAACAATTCTCCATCGCCAGATTCTGACTGCGCGCGCATGTCGATAATTTTCTCCTATGTTTAAACTTTGAACAAGACTCTCCTATTTCAGCGCTTTGTAAGCGACATTTTAATTGTGTTTACTGTGTAACTATGTACAAGAAACTCATCTTACTAAACACGTATAGTGTCAGACAGGGATTGGAATGTGTGGTAGGTGTCTAATATAAGGCTGATAAGGAGTCAGGACATTTTGCATTATATTCTAGACAGTTCGCCATACAATTAACAGCTTTTATATATAGGCCTATATAATCGTAATCTTTTATATCGTATATGTGTTGGCCTCACCTCTAGTCGTTAAGAGTATGCAGGGCCGGTCCTAACAATTGCGGGGCCCTATGCGGAACCGATTGCGCGGGGCCTAGTGTGTATGGGAATAAAGATAATAAGTGAAAATTAAGATTTAGTATTAGAAAATAAATTCGACTTTGAGTTATATTCATTCTTTACTAGACCTCTAAGTACAAAATTGCGATCAAATTAACTTTACTTTACGAACCTTGCAACCTATGACATATTTATATGCCAGTGATTATAAAAAGTAAATAAAGTATTGGAACTTCCGGTTATGGGAAACATTCGCCCGATTATTACATTTTATTACATGAAAGCTGACAATGCCTTTTTTTTTCTTTTATCACGCGTAGGATTGGCGTTTTCTGCAATGAATGACAGCCACAAACGACAATATTGTCTATTTTTCAGGAGATTTTTAATAAATTAATGAGATTTCCAGGAATTTTTCGTATAGATTATATTTTGCAATTTAATAATTACACCTAGAATTAGCGCGGGGCCTATGAAAGCGCGGTGCCCACTGCGACCGCATAGGTTGCAGTGGCCTAAGACCGGCCCTGCGAGTATGGTTCATCTCGCAGAACTTTTTAGTGACTGTGCAGCCCTGTTTCGGAGAGACACTCCTGTACACATAGATATTAGTTTATCTAGATACACATTTGAGACCAAAAGAAACTCCACTGGTCGAGGACAGAAATAGCGAAAATATATCTAAATTGGTCACTGAAGAATAATGGTTATGTCTGCGCTGAACGTGGCAAAATATGTAGGGCGCAACTGGGTCTGTTAAGCCGCATTGAATGCTGCACTCCTCGTTAATTCTCGCAATACAGATGTTGGCTACCTTGGTCTTCGTAAAAATATTTAATAGCTTTTCATAAGTATGCAAATACGTACAAACTATTTGAATGAACAAGAATAAACACTACGTACAATACCTAGAAAAGAATTATATTCAGCAGGATAGGCCATAGCAAACTGATCTGTCAGGCTACACCATAGCAACCTGATCTGTCAGGCTAGACCATAGCAAACTGATCTGTCAGGCTAGACCATAGCAAACTGATCTGTCAGGCTAGACATAGCAAATTGATCTGTCAGGCTAGGCCATCGCAAACTGATCTGTCAGGCTAGGCCATCGCAAACTGATCTGTCAGGCTAGGCCATAGCTAACTGATATGTCAGCTGGTAAACTCACCAACAAAATCACTAACTATGAACAATTTTGGCTATTCGCTCTTTGTAATGATCATGAGAAACTGATCTTGTTTGGACCACTCGCTAATGCTCCTATAACTGCGACGATGGCTTTATAATTGATAAACTCCAGCGGGTATATTACAACGAACAGTGTATTTGATCATGAACTATATACAACTTCTCAAAAACCTTGACTGCTCAACAGTATTATATGGTCTGAACGTGAATGCGTTAACCTGTTTGTCTTGTGTGTTATTAAATAATAAAAAAAAAGCTTGAACAATTTCTGAACAAAGTTAACCTTAATCATTGTGAGAACAAGCAACTGTTTTCTTTTGTCTGTTTTTAGCAATGTAATCTTCCACTGATTTAAAAAAAAAAAAAGAGGCTCAGATTTAGGTACGGGCCGAAATCTGAGATCTTCATTCTTTGTGATAAACATTAAAAACTGATCTTGTTCTGTCAGCCGGCATATGTTCCTAGAGTTGCAACGATAAATTCATAA
The DNA here is from genome assembly GCF_947242115.1 of Biomphalaria glabrata. Classification (NCBI taxonomy): domain Eukaryota; kingdom Metazoa; phylum Mollusca; class Gastropoda; family Planorbidae; genus Biomphalaria; species Biomphalaria glabrata. The sequence goes on from NC_074724.1 coordinate 34,588,912, forward strand.
TTCACGAAATGTGGGACACTTAGGCTAATGAACAAATGAAATGATTAAGGACAATATACAACTTGAAAATGCTGACCTGTCGACCGTGTTGTACGTGGGTCCGTTAGCATGTGTTGTGTCGTATTTTTATTGTTTGCGATTTAAACGGAAAAAAAACAGAGACACAATAAAACAATTGCCAACTCTATTAAAGTTGATCCTAAATACGTTCTACATGCCATGAGTATTCCTCGTCCCATATGCGACCAGAGGTGAGGCCAGCACATACACGATATAATAGATTACGATTATATAGGCCTATATATAAAAGCTGTTAATGGAATCCACATTTTGATGAAACTATTAAAAAAATCAAACAAAGCATTAGGATTTATTAAAAGAAATTTCTATAAATCAAATAAGAACATAAAACTAAAATGTTATTTAACCTTGGTTAGGCCAATAATAGAATATGCATCCTTCGTTTGGGACCCCTCAACTCAAGAAAACATTAAGAAACTGGAACAGACACAAAATAGAGCAGTGAGATTCATAACAAACGAATATTCACATTTGACTAGAGAAACACCTTTAGTAAAATCACTAAATTTAAAAAGCCTTCAGGACAGAAGACTCAAAAGTAAAGTAGCAATCATACATAAAACACTGAACCATAATCTTTACATACAAAAACAGAATTTAATAAAAATACTCTGAAAGACACAAAGATAAAGGCACATTCCTCGTCCCATATGCTAGGACAAATTTGTACAAATACTCCTTCTTCTCTAGTGCTATTAGAGCATGGAATGGGTTGCCTGAGCCAGCCAGGAAAACCAGTGACTTGGCAGAATTTAAGCCATTGGTTAATATACATGACTGAATGCATGACGCGTAGGACGTAATCACCTTCTTTTTTGAAGTAGGCCCCTAACGTCTGTATTATATAAGAAGATAAGATAAGATTTACAAACAGAAGAGATTAACATTTAGATTCTGCAGTGCCAACTTGTGCACCAGAAATATCGTGTACGATTTGTAAAAATACATAGCTTAGCAACATTTCCTCGCACACCCGATACACTTAAAATATTGCTATTTATAGATTTCCCGCCTTATATCAAAAACTCCTATAAACCAGCGATATTTGCCAGTGCTGCAGTAGAAGTCAGAAAATATAAGCCAATAAAAAGTTCATGGTAACAAAGGTAGATCCACAGGACTACCCCGTGTAATATATGAAATTATTTAAAATTTGAAAAAGAAAATTGTAAAAACCCATAAAGGTTATTTATCATTTTAATTGCAGTATTTTGTAATTGTCCATTCATGTCTTCTGACGTTCTACAATCTTGATAATGGCCGTATACAATGGCCGTGTCATCAATAACGTAGCAGGCTACGCAAGGGGAGATTATAATGAACTTTCAGTTAATGCTTGACCAAAAGTTCTAATGAATTGGTCATACATTATCCATGGACCATCCATTATTAAAACAACTGACAAACGGGATGTGATCTAAATAGGACATTAATATGGGCGAAATATAGATCTGTAGATATTGTATATGAAATTGACAAGTTTGTAAGCAGTTCAAATGTTTAACAAATGTTTTTTTAAGAAGTTATCAATTTTTCTTTCGTTATGTCTTTCTGTTTTTCTCTTTCTCTCTGTTTCTTTCTGAATCTGCCTCTCTCTCTCTGTCTCTTTCTGTCACTTTCTGAATCTGCGTCTCTCTCTCTCTCTCTCTCTCTGTCTCTCTCTCTCTTTCTTTCTGAATCTGCCTCTCTTTCATTTTTTTCTTTCTGGATCTGCCCCTCTCTCTCTCTCTTTTTCTTTCTCAATCTGTCTCTCTCTCTCTCCCTGTTTCAATCTCTCTGACCTAATCTCAGCCAAGTGTCTTTCTTTCTGCCACTCTCTCTCTCCTGATCCTCTCTCTCCCTAAATATTTCTTTCTCTCTCTCACTGTTTTTCTCTCTCTCTCTCTCAGCAGCTCAACCCACGTGTCTCTCTTTCTTTCTCTCTCTCTCTCTCCTGTTTATTTTTAGTCTATGAGCACACTGCATGTTCAGGCACTACTCACTTCGATCCACTAATTATTATTTCCAGCTTCTGAATATGCCAACATGCCTTGTCACCTGTCACGTCCTGGTGGCGCTTGCCCCCCTCCCTTTTTTTCCCCACCACCCTGCTTCCCCCCCCCCCCACTTAAGTTTACTCAATTATTGACAGTATGACACATAGCGTCGTCACGCCTGCGTAATGTCAAAGCAGCGATGCATTATGTCGAATATAACAGACCTAGAGCCGCACAGATCGGACATCCCAACAGACAGACAAGACATCCCAACAGACAGACAAGACAGCAAACACTTTCATTATTTATCCCATGAGAAGAATCTATTACTCTAGAACATTCCCATCAAACATTGGACGGTGAAGCCACCAATACAAGAAATGGATTCGATTACTTAGTTTTCTCCTTCATGTCGGTGTTATCGATTCTTTCAAAAATATGTTTTTCATTTAGCAAAAAAAAAATAATTCTAATACATTATTGTATTCTTATAATTATTTTTCGTGTAAAAGTAAACTAGCACCCCTCCCCCCCCAACCGCCTTCACCCGTTGATTTTTATTCCAGGCTATAGATTATTTATTTTGTCATGGACCACTCCCATTGTGTCTTACTGATAACAATATTGTAACAAACGTGAAGGTGGCACAGATGGGGGTAGTGGTGTGTTAGTAGTCAGCCGACGCAAATCGCCCCAGGTCAGCGCTAGACGAGCGGTCAACCGTGACAGCTAAGACGGTCAGCCGAGACTTGTGTCAACATGACGGTTCGGGAAGGATCGGCCTCGCGAGTAGAGCTCAGGAGCGTCACGAGGGATGTAGTCATCTGACCACCCAGAATGGTCGAGCGAAGTTCTGTCCGGTTCTAGAAGGCCAGCAGGATATATATATACATATATATATAGATACATATAAAATAAATTTCAGTACGACTCCAATTTGTTCCTGTGACCGAAAAAAAAAAAAAAAAAAGCCACAGAGAAATTGTTTCTGAACAGAAACTCCCGATATACTGACTCTAGCAGACAGGATTTCCACCTTGATGACGAGGAAGTAGTTTTCCAAATCTCAAGGGAGGAAATCAAAAATTGTCATTAAAAGGGAGACAACAAAAGAAACAATATAAATGTTTAAATGCCTATGTTCGCATAAGTGTGTACACACATAGATGTGTATGCACGTTTGATAGAAGTTAATATAAAGAACTAGGGTAATGTAGCAAAGCACAAAGGAAACAACCATAAGCAATGTAGACAAAGTGGAAAAAAATGTGACTACTATGTTTAAAATGTTTTAATATCAATTTAAGTTTCTACTTTCACTCTTTGATTTTTCTATTTAATTACCTATTGTTGACATTCTCACCACATATATTTTAAGACCTTAAATTTCAAAAATATTCATTATATGCTATTGGAAAAAAATAACGCCATATACAAAGCAATTTAAAACATTAAAATATTATGACAACCTAAATGTAACTATATGTATTGCTATGTTTTGCAATCATTGTACTTTAAAATGTAACTACCCAATTTGTACGCTTACTAATAAAATATGCACCTTTGTTTTTTATAAATAAAAAAAAAAAAAAGCCCAATAGCCCAAAAAAGAGGCAAAGAAAAAAAAAAAAAAAAAAAGCCCAATAGCCCAAAAAAGAGGCAAAGAAGAAAAAAAAAAAAAAAGCCCAATAGCCCAAAAAAGAGGCAAAGAAGAAAAAAAAAAAAAAAAGCCCAATAGCCCAAAAAAGAGGCAAAGAAGAAAAAAAAAAAAGCCCAATAGCCCAAAAAAGAGGCAAAGAAAAAAAAAAAAAAGCCCAATAGCCCAAAAAAGAGGCAAAGAAGAAAAAAAAAAGCCCAATAGCCCAAAAAAGAGGCAAAGAAGAAAAAAAAAAAGCCCAATAGCCCAAAAAAGAGGCAAAGAAGAAAAAAAAAAACCCAATAGCCCAAAAAAGAGGCACAGAAAAAAAAAAAAAAAAAAAGGCCAGCAGGGACCCTATATAAAGAGCGGAGGTGTCAGAGTCGAGTCAGTCACGACTTTCCGATCTACGAGTCAGTCCACCACGTTACGACAGAGTTCAACGGAAGCCAGTAGAGGTCGTCCTACAGTACAGAGTTGATACGACGGTTCAGACATCTACATTGTACAGTCTTGTGTTACGTGCTGCCAATTGTACAGTATTGGCTGTGATTTATTGAGACTTTTACGTTCGTTTGGAGACCTGAGTTGTCAAGTTCTTTGAGTTGGCAGTGTTGTCTGGTGCAGTTTGCAGAGAGCCTGAATATTGAGATTCGTTACAATATAATGATAAAAAGTTAAACGATCAACCTTACATTCCTTTAGCCAGCAAGTTCTACTACCTATTACCTTGAATCGGACCAGCCCGTGAATTCGAGTATCACTTCTCTCTATTTTCAAATACCACCAATTTCTTTAATCGAATGTTAAAAAAATATATTTGGATCGAGGCACAGACCTATATAAATATTATAAACTGGAAAACAGAAACAAATTCTTATCCGCGATTGATCAACTCACAGACCTATATATATATATAGATTGTTATATATTAATCACAGAACTTTATATTCACGCAAATTCACGAAATAAAGCCATCTCCTGTTAGTTTCCATTAAGATAATGTTTCGAAAATGCTAGATCGAAATAATTCACGTCTATTGATTTTAGTCATCTTATGTACATTTAAATAAATTGATTTTTTTTTTTTTGGCATCTAAAAGTTGCAAAAATATTATTTATGAGACGATAGTGCTCTTATTTTCGATGTTTAATTACTAGATCTAGATCTAAACATGAAATTAGGCCTATATGCTACATAGGTTAGGGTTGCAAAAAAACAACTTTACTTCTTATAACTACTTTACAAAACAAAGCCTTGTTTCACCTTTTTAAAAAAGTTTTTCACGACATTTTTTTTGTAGTGCTAAAAGAGCTTCATGTCCAGTCTAGATATAATTATATATAGGTCAGTTGCTTGAGGTCATGAATTCTTTTTCAACGTTTATGTAGATCGAGTTATTAAAAATAAATATTGCGAAAAACGCTTTAAAATTATTTTAAAATGTTTTGGCGCGATTAAGGACTTGAACCTCGGACGCTCCGATTTGAAGTCTAATGCTCTACCGTCTGAGCTAACCGAGCGATATTAAGAATAGAAGGAACCGAGAGGAAGCGGGTTCAAATCTCGGCAAAGACAAAGACTTTGTCCACCAAACTTTAGGTTGCTCGTTGTTAAAGTAGAAGTCCCCCTTTCAGACCTTGTGGCCTCCTTGATAGCGCCCCAGCTGTGTCACTCACAGGCAGATGATGTAAAGGTGATCTGTTTCTGTGGCCACCACAACGTCCAACCGCCTTTTCTTTTCCCCAACTAATGTCAGATACCCATCAAAGCTAGGTGGACTCAGAGGCGCCCAAAAGATCCCGAAATTAAAAATCGAAGTCTTCTCCAGGGTTCGAACCCGTGACCCCCTGGTTTGGAAGCCAAGCGCTTTACCGCTCACCCACCACCTTACAGGTTGGTCGTTGTGCTGGATACATAATCGTCTACCACAGAAACAGCTGAAACTAACACCCCCTTCCCCCAAAGATGTCTCAAAGGTGTACTATAAACATCAAAAAAATAAATCACCAATTACCAGTGTCGGTCATTAACCTAAACTTTAACGCGCCATGTCGCTCAACCGTGTCACACCGACCCACGTCATTAAATCAACGGATGATTATCGTGCAAAATAGCTTTTTTTTCTTTACTGTGTGTGTGTGTGTGAGTTTGTGTGAGTGGCGTTGCGAACCGGAAACGACTACTGTATCCGTTTCGCGCGATGCTTCATCAGCGAGCCGGACGGCTGTCGCGTGGTCTTTCTCGCACGCCATATTAAACTTTTTTTTACGAATTTTAATTTTTTTTTTGTTGTTGTTGTTGTTAGTTTAAACACCTCAGAGCGAGACGCTCCGGAAATGCCGCCATGTTTGTTGCCACCATAGTACATTACGTCAATTGGTTAAAAACAAAATGTGTATTCGACACTGAAGGACGTTGAAGTATGTGCGTGCCGGGGGGTGGGGGGTGTGTGAAGGGGAGCGAATTCAACTTATTAGCTAATTTCCGGTTTCCTCTAGTAGCAGCCTCTTTGTAATGGTTGATTAATTTTCATGAGTTTTTAATTAAATACGCAATCTCTCTCTCCCCTCCCACACCCCCAACTCAATTGAAACGCCTTAAATTGGGAAAGCTTAACAAGTGACCAAAGACTAACGGTCTACCTCCACTCTCTGGTGGTGCCCCCCCCCCCCCCCCCCCCCCCCGCAATTGAGTACAGACGATTCTTCTTCTTCTTCTAGCCAGCTTTATTGCTGCTGAGCTGTGAGCTCTTTTGCAGACTGTGCCAAGGAAAAAAAGTGTGCTGTTTTCTTCAGTTGTTCAGCACTGCTGTACAGGGTGTTGGTTATGTTGGGCTGTAGTGGAAGTAGGGTCTGCCTAAGGTGGATTAGGAAAGGGGATTCAAAGAGGATATGGTTTACGGTTTCAAAGGGGTGGGCGCAATGTCTGCAGACAGACGATAAAAGAGTACAGCTCTGATCAAAACGTACCTTAAAAGGACATGGCCACAGGACAGAAAGAGGGGGCAAACAAATATCCGAATCAGCTGTTATAGAGGGAGTGTTCCTGTTTCTATGGTGACAGTGGGAAGAAGTTAGCGATTGGTTGTTAAATGATGCAACATAGGTGGCATTGTCGTCATCGGTCTTGGTAAGGACCGACGACTTCAGAACGTGAGACTGAAAAGACGCGTTATTGTAGTGAGATAGATTTTGTTTAAAAAAAACCTTTACTTAAGTCTACTATTTTTTATGACATTTCATCTCAAACTGATTTTGTTTATATTGTAATAAAAGTTCTATTTAGTTTTGTTCACAAAACAAGTTATTCAATAAAGTTTTATAAGTTAAGATATCTAGTTCGTCCATCGTGGTTCGATGATGACCACTTTGTCATCCAGGGGGGTGAGGGCTCTGCACTGGGGTTTTATGCCTCCTCATGTGGCTGCTGAGACCTATGTGAGCCCGGAATGTTCGGCTGCACACTGGGTAGGTTATTCCAGCTGGAGCTAGTGTCATTGGCCTTGCTTTTCTTCTCTGGCGCTTTTCTTCTGCCAGCGTTGTTCTCTTTTCCTCAGCAACCTTTGCGCCAGTTTTCACAGCGCGATGCCTTGATGCTCTGTCATGTGCCTCTGTCTCCCAGGTGGCTGGGTCTCTTTTTTAAATTTTCTCTCTTTTTAAATATTTCTCTCTTTTTAAATATTTCTCTCTTTTTATATATTTCTCTTTTCGGTTTACTTGTCTACTTTCGGTTTGGTGCTACAAGTCAAAGACCGTACACAACTCCTGGCGATACTGTACACACACACACACACACACACACGTCCCCATCTAAATCCGTGACTCTAAGATTGATTTCCCGCAATCATTATCAAACTAAATTATTTAATAACCACTAATTATTAGATTAACTAGTTAATTTTCTGAGTGATTCATGCTTTGTTAGGAACAAAGAATAATTGTGCAGAATTTTAACTCTTTCCTTCCGTAATTATTTTTTTACATTCAGACGGAATTCTTTATTTAACTCATTAGTATTTCACTACCATATTATGATTAAGCTTCAATAGCTTTGCATGTTGTGATCAGAAAATGTTTTATTTGGTATAGGGTTAAAGGGCAACGCCTGCTCCTTCTATATAACATAAAGAAAACTTTTTAAAATTAAATATTAATTTAATTTAATGAGGGTCAAATCAACGATGGTATCGTCGATTAGGAGAGAAAGAGTTAACCTGATCCGACAACGAGAAGTGGGGAGAAATAATGTGTAAAAAAAATTAAGTATTGTAGAAATAAGTTTTAACTCAAGCTGAGCTGAGTTTACTGAGCATCTAATGTCAGGATGGAAACATTTACCCAGATAACCACTTCCTCTCCTTCCCATACATCTGATTGGTTGAAAGCAAACTGAGCATACGGATGTATCACGTGGTCATATATAAGTAATGGTCAATTCTTTGATTCCGTAGATAAAGGATGAGTGCGTTGTTGCACATGTTAACTAAAGATTCATCCTATCCTATCTACTTAGACAATACCCATTCAATCACGATACTATATCAACCCCGATACTTGGCCAGCATCGATACTGGGCATTCACCCAGCGCCCGAAAATCGACAAGGCTTGAATTCCAGGGTATCGATAACCCATCACATTATCGCTCGTTTAACGTCTAGGCTGATTGCGCCACCTGTCGGGATGAAATGTGCATCTACCAGAGTGTCAAGGTCACTCCTGCTCATTAGGCGGCCATTGCCTTCGTGGACAAACCTTTTTAATGACATTGGCATGGAAGTGTACAGCCTCGACTAACTAAAATGTCTAGTTAAAATAATGCAAGAAAATGACAAAGTAAGGTATAGTACCAATATTCAGGGGCTGGTTATGTATTCACATACAAAGGGGAAGAAACTATTAGAATTAATGAGGAAACGAAAAGGGATTCTGTATTCACATGTTAAGGGGAAGTAATTTATAACATATTTATTATTGAAGAAGGAATCATGAATTAGAAAAACATTAAAATACTTTTTTGAAACATTTGGTTGGTCTCGAGTTTTTTTCTCTAGGGAAAAGGTTCCAATCTCGCCGTGTCTTATCTTATAAATTACAGGCATTACTTCCTACGCTGTTGCCTTCTATGATTAACAGGCTATTCAATTCATTAAGATTCCGCCCCAGATGCCACACAATCACGCCATGCCACTGCTTTATCCAAAATGATTTTTTTTTGTCTTGCATCTAAAATGTATCTATCTATCTATCTATCTATCTATCTATCTATCTATCTATCTATCTATCTATCTATCTATCTATCTATCTATCTATCTAATCTATATAATCTATCTAATCTATCTATCTAATCTATCTATCTATCTATCTATCTATCTATCTATCTATCTATCTATCTATCTATCTATCTATCTATCCATCTAATCTATCTATCTATCTATCTATCTAATCTATCTATCTAATCTATCTATCTATCTAATTTATCTATCTATCTATCTATCTATCTATCTATCTATCTATCTATCTATCTATCTATCTATCTATCTATCTATCTATATATCTATCTATCTATCTATCTATCTATCTATCTATCTATCTAATCTATCTATCTAATCTATCCAATCTATCTAATCTATCTATCTATCTATCTATCTAATCTATCTATCTAATCTATCTAATCTATCTAATCTATCTAATCTATCTAATCTATCTATCTATCTATCTATCTATCAAATCTATCTATCTATCTATCTATCTATCTATCTATCTATCTATCTATCTATCTATCTATCTGTCTCTATGTCCGTCCGTCCGTCCGTCCGTCCGTCCGTCCGTCCGTCCGTCCGTCCATCCATCCATCCATCCATCCATATATATATATATATATATATATATATATATATTAAAATCTCTATGCATTTTCTACGTCTACAGTAGATCTGAACAAACAAGCACGCATGCGCACAAATCGTTAACTTGCTGAACGCGCTGCCTAAGTTGAAAAAGCCTGAACGAGAAATTTGAATTTACATCTCATTGCGGTGTCGAGGATACAGAAACCTTCCATCCTAATAGCCTCGTAATTCAATTACACCAAGACAATTTTTTTTTCTCCCTTAAAGAAAACATCCAGCCTCGGAGTCGCTTGCAATTTTGTGAGTTTTTTATCACACGGTGTCTATTTCATTCTTCACCGTCGCATGGCAACAGCCAAAAGTTGATAATGAACAATCAGATTTCATTATTGGAGACCGAGTTAATAAATAATAAAGAAAGTTGTGTGACGAGAAAAGGGGACAAATTTTACACAGGCCATGATTCTCCTCTGTGTTTGACTTGCAGACAAATGATGGTGTAGCAATAATCTGTTTGTAGTGTATTTTTTCAATGTTGTATAGCTAAAATTACTATGTGGAAATATGCAACTAAAATTTCTCGGGCAATGCTTGCCAGTATCATCATGGTGCACGGGTGGAAAGGGGCGTTAGGCCAATAGGGAAGTAGAACCTCCGATAGGCTGCCCTAGGGCCGAGTCCATTGCACGTGGCATGGATAGAAAAAATCAGTAAAAAACACTGCACTTTAGTTCATTATGTCATCATTTTTTTTAAAAACCAAAGCCAAGTTCACTTAATTTTACTAATGAGTTTGTTCTCAGTAAGCGCCGAATCTGGCAACATGCAAACATACAATTCACTGACCTACAGTTATAAATATACAGCTATCATGTAAATTTTTCAAACCAAGATTGAGTTAAAGATATTTAATTTGATTTGAACTTCCAATAAGCAAATTATATAGCGGAGAAGGGAACATAAACAGTGTTGTGTTTCTGTTGCCTAGGTCGATGCACTACGTTTTAAGTTTCAGAACTTACGTTGCTAGTGTTTCAACATTTCATCACTTGTACATTAAATGAAGATAAAAGGAAGACCACGTCCACGATGGACTCGTTTAAGTATGAAAAAAAAAATCTTTTCCTCTCCACGAAATCCCACATATTGAAATCCACAACTCCCAACACAGACGCACGAACGTACAGACACACACACACAAGTAAGAGACGCGGAGCTTAGGGAGGATTAATTATTGTTTTGTTTTTTTTACCGTTCAGTCAAAATCAAATCGTAGTATTAATTCAAATCAGGCGCCGTTTGACTACTGTATGACGGGTGGAAAAAAAAAACAGCAAACAACCAAGATGGCGTCTTGTAGTAGTCGTTTGAGCGGGAATTCCCGGAGGTTCCACAATGGCGCACATTACACGCCGGCCGGTGAATGAAATGTCGAGACTCTGAGAGAGGGTGTTAATACGGGAGAGAATAAGAGAGTAGCCATGGGACAACGAGACATCAATGCTGTAGGAAATGGTCAGGTAGGAACGTAGGAGGCTTGATGGTCAGATGTGTCCGATGAAGACCATCTTACTGCAGGGACAAGGATAGTAGTGTGCCAGAGTTTCATTGCGGGTATTATGAAAGATGGTCGTCATCGCGCAAAAGATCTACCCCGACCTGTTTTAAAATATATATTTAACATACATTTAACCTTTAACCTACATTCAATATAAATTCTACGCATCCTACGGATACATGTTATCCATTTCTCATATTCAAATAAAAAAAATGATATACATGCATACATGTCTGTGATTGTCTGTGTGATTACTAGTTTATATATATATATATATATATATATATATATATATTGCTGAGGACTTACTTAGTATATTGGATATATTTGATACCACTGTTATGTGATGTAGCTATATTGCAACTGGATATTTTGGTGTGACAACTAAAAGTGCAGTACATTATTATTATTATTGAATGAACGTCGTATTGTCTGCTCAAGATCGACCTTGTATACTATTCATGTTTGTTACGTTCTAAGTGGACACACGAACCCAGCATTCTACAGCATCACACATTCAGCATGTTACATTAATTGGTGACCAGTATGGGGGACGAACCCACGACATTCGTGTTATCAGCACGAACACTGCCTGCCTACATGGTAATTGTTCTAGATCCAGATTGATCGTGTGTAAGTACTGATGTCGTGAGCTAATAGGGATATCAATATATATTCCGTGAAAACACATATTCATCATGAATTGTGAAGTGAGTTTTAAGAGAGGTCATGAGAGTTATGAATAAAAACCGTGTACAGTTACGTTATTACGTTAACCTGTAGAAATAGCATGTCAAAATAAAATGTCGATTGTTAATGGATACAGGAGTAGCAAGGCTTCGATAACAAAATACCAATAGGACATTTTAGTTTAATGAGAGTCATGCATTATTTTTTAATAACAAATGTTTAAAATCAGTTTTAATGCTATCAGTATGTACAGTACGCTTGGTAACAATAATTTGCCATGATGTCGTCTGCTTAAGAAATTATTTCCCCAATTAAAAAAAACAAAGTCCACCCTATATTACATTTATTCAGGCGCTTCATTTAATGTTCAGATTTGTATGACGTACTATTCATTAAAAACTTTGTATACTTTGTCGTACACACTGACATTGACTATTCACTTAATGGCATATACTGGTCGTGCGTTTCTACCAAAACCGTCCCGGCTGTAAAAGCCATAAGACCATAAGCTAAACGACGTTGCACAGCTGGGGAATCTTTTTTCCCTCCCTCTAAAATATTGAGATACGCCTATGTTCTTTTAGCCAATGTTAGTTAACCCTTTAACATCTAAACTCAATTGCTACATCGTAATGTTCAACGAAATTTAATTTACAAAAAAGTTATCGAAAGTCGTTAGCTAACTTTAAGATTGTAGACATGGTGTGAGAAGACACTCTCCTTGATAGAGCCCCAGCTGTGTCACGCACGCCGCTTGAATTAAGGTACTCACAGTGAACGGTGAGGTAGACCCAGGTTTTGATGGATGGAGTCTTTCTCGCGGTGTCTTTACTTGATGCAAAGTAGACCTCACACCCGTACCATCCCTCGTCATCAGGCTCGATATGAGAAATCTGAGAGTCGAGTCAAAACACAAAGATGAATCAAAATATATTTTGTTGAGAAAGATTTAAACAGTGGCGTCGCTGGGAATGGTATGAGGGGTGCGGACCTATCAGGTGACACCCACCAGAGATGCCACCTTTAACTAACCGCATCGGTTGACACCGTTGCTAGCGACGCCTCTGCCAGTGTACACACAAACACACGTTTATTAACATAACATTGGGAAACATTAGTTATCCCCAATAACACAAAATAACATGGCTCTATTCTATTGCACCCTACCCTAAGAGACGCCTCTTTGTTGACGATCTCTATTCTCTCTTTGTACTGCTCTTGTATCTGCGTGTTATATCCTTCAAACTTGATCAGAAGCGAGTCACTGTGGAGGGCAGAAATCGATAAGATTAGGATTAGGGGACTAGGTCAAATCGTACAGATCGAACTAATAGTATTCTTACTTTAAGACGCAATGGTGATACATTAAAGGATGGTATATAAAAAACAAAACATCGTATTCTAAACGAAGAAATCAAAAACTAAAATCCCCCGTGTTAGACCTTGCTATCTAAAGGGCAGATGATGTCAAGGCCATCTGTTTCCTTGACCATCACAAAATGTACCGTCTTTACTTTCTACAACATATGTCAGATAGCCATTAGAGTTTGGTAGACTCCTGCGCGTCCTTAAAATCCCGAAATAAAAAATCCAAATTTTATAGAAATTTAAACCCGGGACCTCTCAGTTCGGAAACCAAGCGTTTAAGCACTCAGCTACTACGCCACACAAGAAATCCGAAACAGGATCACACTGGCAAAGGATGACCTTCTGACCATTGTCAAAAAAAAAAAAAACGCAAGCTAAGACTGTATGGGCATATCAAGAGATCTTCAAGGCAAAGACCTTTCTACAGGGAACAGCACCAGTACAAAGAAGGTGAGACAGAAGAAAATGTGGCGGGAAGACAAGATCAAGGAATGGACGGGCCTATCAATGAAAGATACTCTCATCTGGCAAGAGAGAGAGAGAGAGAGAGAGAAATAAAGAGAGATGGTCGACGTGTAGTGCCCCTACTTCTAACAATAATGGGCAGAACTGGACATATATATTATTGTAAAACTGGTGTTGACACAGATGGTGGTAGTGCTGTGTGTTTTTAGCCTACCTAAATCGCCACAGTCCAGCGCAGGACGAGCGGTCAACCGTGACCAGTGACAGTACATGCCAGTTCGGCAAGGACCAGTGTCGTAAATATTACGCACGCAAGTCATGGCGAAAGTGATCAACTGGAGTGGTCAAGAAGGTTCGAGGCCAGTAGAGACACTATATAAGATCGAGTGTGTCAGAATGACTTGACTTCCTGTTACCTCGCTATGTGACCAGTACGAGGCGAGAACCAGCACGGTGTGTGAAGTCAGGCGGAGCAAGACTACGTTTTTGTAAAGACAGTGTTAATGTTGTTGCCAATTGCGATGTATTTGAAATTAAACTGACTGATACTTTGGAGCCCTGAGTTGTTGAGGTTCTTTAAGTTCGTTGTGTCGCCTGTGCAGTGAGAAGAGAGTCTGGATAGTAGGAGAGAGACGTAACAATATAGAATGAGGGAGCATGGGATTGAGTCAGATGACGCAATAATTAAACCCCTTATTAGAAGCAACGTCTTTAATTTATAAGATGCGACAACAGAGAGTGATGTACCAGGTCAATACAGCACGCTAAACAGACCGCTACATGAGTGAGAAACACCCAAAACCTAAAAAGACTTTTTAATTAGCAAGACATAAAATATACTTTTCAAAAGACAAAGGTTATATAAGGGAAAGAACCGCACAATTACTGCCATATATTGTACTACTGGAAAATTTATTTCCCTTTTCTATATAAAAGAAAATTAATTAATTATTACTAATTAATTAACTAATAGGTTAATTGTTAATAGATTCATGTATTGTCTCCTAGACGAAAATAACTATTCAAAGCTACAAGTTCGCATTAACACTCACTTAAGACCTTGCTTTGTCCACGTGACTACATACTGCACATCCGGGTACTCAGGAGGGTAGATTATCTCACACGGCAACACTTGTTGACCTCCAAGGCTGGCGGTCTTAAAAACTGTGTTCTGCTGGTTTCCGGTCATTTCGGCCCACGCTAATCCTAAAAATAGCAAAGAGAAAAAATTGTAAGTGATGCAACGAGCCGAAGTTATAAATAGAATTAGCATAGGAAACGTATACATCAGCACAAGGGGAAATAATAGACATAACAGGGGGAAGTAACGTGTGTATTTTATAAGAAGATAAGATAAAATTTGTATGGCAAAACAATCCCAATAATTAAAATATAATACAAGATGATACAAAATATTATACGATACTATAAGATTATATTAGCTCATACAATATAATACAGGATAATATTTAATATACAAGGGGGTTGAGTAGTTAGTCTTTCTACCACGTCTTTTATTTTATTATAATGTTTCGGACGTATTCTTAGAATTCAACAGTATTACATCCTAGTCCCAAGCCGAGGCAGAAATGCGGGGGATGGCGGTGGGCAGGGTTCAATCCCGGGATGATTGAAACGAAGTCCAGAGTGCTTACCACACGACCAGGCAGTCTTCCAGAAACACTACGCTCCACGAGATCCAAGAATGAGACTTTCTGAAGATTTTGAATTTTAAGTCTTTCTAGATAACCTTCACCCATTAAACCACTGTTACATCAGATCTGGACGAAGTGGTCGTCTCTTTTTCATTAGGACTAAAACAGAAAGATTTAAAAACTCCTTCATCCCACTGTCGGTCAGAGTGTTACAAGATCATCTGTCGTCATCGAGAAGTTCATTGAATTATAATTCATAATTCGCTTTTGTTGTGAGTGTGTATGTGTTTCGTGTGTGAATGTTTTTCGTATTCGCATCTATAATGTTGTAGTTACGCTGAGGTTGTCAATTGTTGTCAAACGGAATTTCCATTTGATTGGATCAATAAAAATTATCTTATCTTATCTTTTTCTATATTATTATTATATTATCATTTACATAGAAAAACAACTAGATACACGAGTTCCCCTTTCAGAGCCTGCGATCTATAGGGCAGATGATGTTAAGACCATATGTTTCTTTGGCCAACGGTAAACGAGCAGGATATTATGTGGCCAGCACAGTGACCAACCGCTTTTACTCCCCCCCCCCCCAACTTACGCCAGGTACCCATCAGGGGCGCCCCAAGAATCCCGAAACTCAAAATCCCAGTCTTCTCCGAGATTCGAACCCAGGACCCCAGGTACCCCTCCGCCTTCACGCTTCCATATATATAAACGAGTGAATGTTTCAAAAGGCTAGATTCAACGGCGAGCTGTTAGTTAGACATGAAACAAGGTGAATCTTTAAAGCCGAGATATTTTACCGTTCGACGATTATTTCAGAGTCTGGACGTTACTGAAAGAGACTTATCCAACGCAAACACACACACACAAATCACACCACGCTCACGTCTATCAATAACCACACACATCATCGCCAGCATTAGCGCATACATCAACGGCGACACACACAACAAAAAAAATGTGCTGTCTCACCTGCAGCATCTCTCACATTCCAGGTGTTAACAGTTCTAGAAATCCCGTGATGCAATGGGGGCAGAAATGTGTGTGTATGTTGCTATGTGTGAATGTGCCTATTGTCAGTTATTAATTGTGGTTGTATAATACAATTCTAGGCTTAAATATTCCATAACCAAATCGTACATATCGCTGCTATGCAAATGGATAGTAAAATAGTTTGAAACATCTTAACAGTGCAAAGTATCTACTTAAAAATTTTGCAATGATTGGCTTGGTTAAAGAAAAATTTGTGGTAAAAAAAGAGGTGTGGTAGTGGAGAAATGAGAAAATCAGATACGATTATGATGGTCTTTAATAAGTACATTTTTTATGAATATTAATTTTTGTATACAATGCTGACTACTGCGCATGTCTCTCCGTTGGTCAAGGTGAAAGATGGAATGGCATGTTAAACACGCATTTCCAATTTAATGTCCCTGTCGGGTGGCGAAGGGTGTGAAAAAAATAGTGTGAGAATGAGGGCGAGTGGTTTTGGGGTGGGGGAGAGAGCTGAACGAGATCAATGGCATGTCCACCATAAGAGATGGGGGAAAAAAGGGGTGGGGTGGGGCGGAGGCAGTCATCACGACCTGAACCAGGATGTCATTTACTGTTGTGACGGCCTGGAAAATTGGCTCTAACCTCTGACCTGTTGGAAAATTACCCCAGCGTCCAGTGCATCGACCTCTGCGTATTGAATAACACGGGGTCAACGTGTGAATGGAAGTTTTGTATTTGTGATATGTGTGTTTGGCATGTGTGTTTGTGATTTGTGTTTTATGATGTATTTAAAACATGTTTGTGTGTGTGTGTGTGTTTATATGTGTGTATCGGCTTCTGCTTATTGAATAACACCGTTCAACGAGTGATTGTAGGTCTGTGTTTGTGATGTGTCAGTGTTTGTGTCAATGTCTGTGATGTGTCAGTGTTTGTGTCAATGTCTGTGATGTGTCAGTATTTGTGTCAGTGTTAGTGATGTGTCAGTGTTTGTGTCAGTGTTAGTGATATGTCAGTGTTTGTGTCAGTGTTAGTAATGTGTCAGTGTTTGTGTCAGTATTAGTGATGTGTCAGTATTAGTGATGTGTCAGTGTTAGTGATGTGTCAGTATTTGTGTCAGTGTTAGTGATGTGTCAGTGTTTGTGTCAATGTCTGTGATGTGTCAGTGTTTGTGTCAGTGTTAATGATGTGTCAGTGTTTGTGTCAATGTCTGTGATGTGTCAGTGTTTGTGTCAGTGTTAATGATGTGTCAGTGTTTGAGTCAATGTCTGTGATGTGTCAGTGTCTGTGTCAATGTCTGTGATGTGTCAGTGTTTGTGTCAGTGTTAGTGATGTGTCAGTTTTTTGTACATGTGTCTGTGTTGTGCTGAATGTGTTCAAATTCAATTCGGAATAAAAAAAAATTGTGTAAAAACCTTGAGATCCAGCGAAGCTCACCCTCACCACCCAAACCCCCCGTTTTGGGGGGTTTTATTTTGGGTACGCCTCAGAGCTGACGCTGACTCGCATTCTAAAACCAAGTGAATGTAGAACTTACCGGTTATCCCATAATTTTAAGGAATGTTGTTATTTTCCTTGAAAGCAGCTGATATAAAAATAAACTTAATAATAATACAGCATTCCAAATGAAGGTAGTTTAGTTGTCTAGACATTGCACAATCGGGTTTCGCCATTCATAAAGCACTTCGTCTCAAGTGAATGAAATAATAGATGTTTTGAGTTCTCTTAAATATCGACTTCCGCCGTAAGCCGGAAGTTGAGTCAGCAGAAGATGTAATGCCGACGATAAAACTAATGCTTGTAAACTTTGGGTCTTGAAGAGCTCATACTCTCTTGGGATAACAAAATTGAATTTATTATTATGTTGGTTCAAATGAGGAGTTTTAAGCATTGAATTGTTGGATAGGAGTTAACAATGCACGGACTTTGAATACGATGTTCAGCCAGAAAAGACATTACAAAACTTTAGATTAAGCAGCACAGGACGCTAATGGTCTGTAGTTTACTGTGGGTCGATTTAAGTTATATCTATTTCTTGTCCTTTTTCCAGGCTAATTTTTTTGTTTGGGGGTGGGGGCTGGTGGTGGGTGCCCTCAAATGTATGTTCTGCGATATTTGCAAGAGATCTTCGGATGTCTCTTTCGGATGCCAGTTTCTGCCAGGTGTTCTCTTCATGGAAGGCAGAAGTGGATGTGCAGAGCGCACTGTAAAGCAACCAAGCAGTGACCTAAAGGAATTGTGACACCGAAGAACGGATGTGATTAGATGACCATCGGTCAGAGTTATCGTTAAAGATCAAATCTCTATTTCCAGTCCATTGTGAACATAAATCCTGTCCTTTGATAAATGGTCAGGAGACTTGGATTTAAAATACTTTCACGAAGCTTTTTTGATTGCATTAAGAGGTTACTGAAGAGGAAAAAAAAAAGGCTGACATCTCATATAGGGATACAAGAAGCGATTGGTTAAGAATGATCATGCGGTTAAAATCTAATTGGCCACTCTGGACACGCGTTTCATAATGCGCTGGATGGACTCTTCAATCATTGATGTTTATATTTAGTTAATTCTACATAAGGTGCACATTTATTTATTTTTTATGTAATGTTTAAACTTAATCTTGCTCTTAACATTAATCTACGGAGATAAGAAGCTTTACAATAAAAATAAAAGACCCAGCTGTACCTTTAATATTTTGCTACCTTTCACGCTAATAAAGCCGTTGTTTGCCTGAGGAGAGGGGAGAATTTGATTTAAAAACAATTTTCGTCTTCTGAATTTCGAAGCGATTTTCTATTGGAGCGCAATTTCGAGAACTTTGAGAACCTCTAGAAAAAGAAGAAAAAAGATTTACTATGAATAGTAAATGAATGTTTATATTTGAATTTATCTTTCTTAACTCTAGATACTTTTTTAAATGCAGAAGACCTAGATTACACCGTAACGGAAGTCATTATAATAGCATTAGTTCAAACCTTCAAGTCTGCTACAACCAATTCCCGCCAATTCAATCAATGAGGCCAGGTAAAAAAAAAAAAACTGCCAAAATTAATTCAGCTTTGGTTTTTTTTTCCAAAATTTTAGTTTCATGAAAGTTGAAAGCGTGGGCGGACATCTTAAGCGGAAGGAGTATCAGATAATGAATGACCGCCAGACGTGGCCTAGTTTACTGCCGATGGTAGGATTTCAGTCAGAGAAGACGTCTCAATGATTAAAGATGACTTTAGTTTAACTGATTTCCTTAAGGATAATACAAGGTATTATTTTTATTATTATCATCTAAAGCGAAAATTAATAGTATTTCTCTGGCACTGCCAGGAGCTTAATTTGTTAAAAGGAAAGCAAATTTATTGTAGTTTCCCCTTAACAGTGTACGCTGAGGAATTTTCTGGTGATGTGGTAGGTCTGTTGTAGGTCTGTGGTAGGTCTGTGGCAGGTCTGTGGCAGGTCTGTTGTAGGTCTGTTGTAAGTCTGTGGTAGGTCTGTGGTAGGTCTGTGGTAGGTCTGTGTCAGGTCTATAAAAGGTCTGTAATAGGTATGCTGTAGGTCTGTTGTAGGTCTGTTGTAAGTCTGTGGTAGGTCTGTGTCAGGTCTATAAAAGGTCTGTGGTAGGTCTGTTGTAGGTCTGTGACAGGTCTGTGGTAGGTCTGCAGCTGTATCGCGCTTTTACATGTAACGAGTAACTTCTAAGACAAGTTTAGGGCCTCAAAAATGTCATCAAAGTCATATGTGTTAGCACTAATACTATTATTATTATAATTATTATGTATTGTTATTATTATAACATTAATTACAAGTCGAGTTATGATGGGGAGAAACAGTAGCTTTGAGAGTTTATGTAGATTTTTCATTATAGTGAAAGTGACTGACTGACTTACCGACTGACTGACCTACTGACTGATGGAATGACTAACTAAATGAGTAACTGACTGACTGACGGACGGACTGAACAATTGATTGATGGAATGACTGACGGACTGACTAACCGAATGACGGACTAACTAGCTGACTGATAGAATGACTGACTGACTGACAAACTAACTAACCGAATGACTAACTGACTGACTGACGGACTGACTGACTGAATGACTAACTGACTGACTGACAAAGTAGTGAGGTTGGAGGCCTAAAACGTCTCGTATAAAAGAAAATCAATTGCAGCAATATGTGAGGTCGAAATGGAAATGTATTAAAAAGAATGTCAGATCAGTTCGATCAGTTCGATTAGTTCTGCTGTTTAGATAATACACACCAGAGAGGGAGGTAAATCCATCATCCAGATATAAAAAAAAAAAGCTAGTGCAGAATTAAACAACAACGTTTAAGAGAATTCTGTAATTAAAAAAAAATTGTAAAAGCATAGATCCTTTTCTTCCTGCAAGTATCGCAAAGGAAGCAGTCATCTCATCTGGTCATCTCTGCCTGTGGTCCCTTCTGGGTCATAGGCCACCAACCGGCTTCCTCCAAGCATCTCGGTTCTGGGCGAGTCTCTCCAACTGTCCCCACGTCTTGCCCATCTGCTTGGCATCTGCTTCCAAATCGCGGCGCCATGTATATCTTCCTGCATAGGAAGCAGTACTGCGGAGATTGACACCAGAACGAGGAAGAGCTGGACTTAACAGATGTTTATAAAAGATACTGACGCGTTAGAGGCCATTGTCCGTTTCATCTCATTTTTCTCCGTTTTGTTTCAGTATGTATATTTTTGGTTTTACGCGTCTAGGTTTACATAGAAATAGGATGATCTGTGGCACATTGGCTTCTGGTAGCTTCGAGTTTCTACACGATAGAGTAAATAATGTAGGGGAAATAATTAAAAATGAAAACTTGTTTCCGATACCAGAACTTTTGATACCTTTCGGTTGAAAAAAATAAACAGAAAAGAAGTGATAGTCTCAGGGGTCTTAATTAGTTGGCTGAGTATATTAGCTTTAAGCTTCATGTTAATTGTGTTTCTGTGAATTTATCTTTAAAATTGACTTATGCGCTATAACGCGAAGTGCAGAGTGTACAGTCTAGGTTTATGTTTTCAACTTGGAGTTTTTTTTTTCATTTTGAAAAACAGATTTCTGTAATAGCTCTTCACCGTTACAAGAATCTCCGGCATACAATTTGTGTACAGAAAACGTATATTTAGCTGCTCCTATTCAGCAAAGTATTCACCACCCAAAATAATTGCAACTTCTGGAGGGTTAGGTTTTGAGCACTATCAGTACCGCTTTGACATAAGGATTCACGCCAGATGGAGGTAGTTGCTATTCAAAGCTTAACCCCATCATAAGAAACGCTCCTGACAAAGCAGAACTCAATTCAACATCTCTTTTAACCATAACTACACTGCCCATGTAGCTACGCCCCTGAATATATAACTTAACTATTAGAATTTATCTACGATTCCCTTGTCCACACTCCTACCAGGTTCTAAACCCACTCTAAGAAACGCCACTGCATTAAAACAAAAACCAAAAGAAAAAGTCCTGTGTGCCGACCCATGGCAAGTAGCCGGATTGAAGAAATCTAATATCGGCAGACGACCGGAATCCCACGGCATTGACCGAAATCAAATCATCCATTTTGTGTTGTTTTATTTTTAGCTGGCGCGAGACACAGGGCTAACCCTTTTTGGCGGGGGAACTAAAGCCTTCTGCTCATTTTCACGTGCCAGCTGAGAGGGAAGTAATACATGATGACACATTAAGCAGAACTGAAAGGTTAAACACCCGTGTCGGGGGGGGGGGGGAGAGAAGAAGAGCGGTCAACAGTGCACAGAAGCGCATTGCTGGACTGTGCTCTAGAATCTCATAGTGCTGTCACTGATTCAACTATTGATATTCTTTGTAAAGATGATTAAGTTCCCCTTGCAGACCTTGCGATCTATAGGGCAGACGATGTAAAAGTCATCTCTCTTTTGCGAGGGTGTCATGAGGCCAGCACAACGACCGAAGATGATAGGGGGGCTGCAAACTGGGAAACCGCCAAGGAGCCTGCGTATTTTGGGGGCCACGTCATATTCTTATATATGTATGCTTTTATTGCAAGTTCTTTGTTATGTTAGACTTCTAAGGGTCAAGAAGATATATAGGTCAAAAGCATTATCAATTCTTCCCGCCTATGGTTGACGAAAATATCTATATTGATAAAACAGTTCTATCGATTATTTTTAAACTGTAGTAATAATCGCAAAGGTAGAGAAGAAGAATAATTTAAATTATTGGAGATTTGTATTAATGGCAGATTAATGTCCAACTAATTAGGTGTATCTGGTCTGAGGTGTTGATTAGCTTCACCGTCTCCTATCCTTTAATGTGTAGGACCAGTGGGGAACCACACATAATCTGTCGACCGTAATTCTCCATTTCTCTCTATGGTCTTGACTAGAGTCTATTTCAATGTTAGGCCCGTCCATTCTTAGAAGCTGTCTTCCCATCTCATTATCTATCTGCCTCTTCTTCTTTTTCCTGGTGCTGTTCCCTGGAGAGGATTACGGGCACGACATGGCCTAATTGTGCCGATGTGCCTAAACTCAAAAACCTGTTCCCTGGAGCAGAGAACAGTCTTTGCAAGCCTTGAGGATCTTGTGATATGGACATACAGTTTAATATTGTGTTGTGTTTTTTAAAGATCTCTTCCAATCCTCGTTTTTTTAAATCTTCCTACTAATTTCTTATATCGACCGCAGATGTCTCCTTATGGCTTTCTCTTTTTTTTCTATGTTACTGTAATCTATATTTTAAAAACGTTAACTGGATCTTAAAACACGAAAACTGAAACAAAAAGAGATTACTTAGTTCTGAAAGTTACTGTGAACCTTACCAATGAGCCACTTCGGATTAATAACTTCACCGGACATAAAGGCATGGCGGGAATTTCGAAACAAAAAATATTTACCAAACGTAAAGATGCTGCCCCTGACTGGTCTTAAGGACAGAACGAGAAGAACAAAGTAGTTTATGAAGAGACGCCAGACCGGATATTGGTGACACAAACACCGCCAGATGGCGCCACATCATCCTTGTCATGTGCACACACACCGTTATTCAAAAGATAATTACATACAACAGGAAGTCCATTACAACAGAAAGAATACTAAGGGGCATTAGAACGCGTGCACTTTTCCATAAATCTTATGTGTTATATATTATTTCAAATTTTTTCAGTTTCATTTTTTTTTTTTGTTTTTTTTTTTTTCTGTTTTCTGTTTTTCATTTTTTTTTTTCTAAAAGGAATTTGAGCTATTCAGTTTTAGCTTTATCATCATAGGAATCCTTGGGCCTTAGGCCTCTTGTCTTTGCCTCTTTTGTGGTTTTTTTTTTCTTTTTCTTAATTTTTTTATTTGTAAGTGATCATAATATGTTTTTCATGTTTTTTTTTATCAATTCTTATTCACATGTCCTATATAAAGGGATAGTGAAATTGTGCATTAAATATGCCCAAAAGATGTTTTAAAATTGGTGTTAAGAAAAAGTTTATGAGTTTCGTAACGTTAAAAGTCGCTCAGGATGCTATGGAGAACTAGTGTAATTGAGTGCTTGATGAATTCAGTGGTCAGTGATACTGACAGGGTGAAAATTATATTTAACTTTTTTAGGTCAGGTTTTTTTTTTTATTTTGAGAGTGTATTATTTGGGGGAATGAATTGCGGCCCGTCAAGTGAAAATTGATGGGAAGTTGGCATGATAGCGCATTCGGTTTACGGGGCGTCACTGTTATGAGGGAGTGTATAATTCGCTTTGAGGTGCGTTCGCCGACACATTCACACTATCGTATTTTCCTTCAAATTGTTCCAGCATTTAAAAACAATAATAGATCTAAGACAGTTTTGTATGACTAAAATTTAAGGTTTTGCTTCTACATGTTTTGAGGCTAATTAAATTCTAGAAATCCTCCTCCAAGGGCAGACGATATAAAGTTTTCTTAATTCTATGTCAAAACTTAAAGAGGGTGTCATGTGGCCAGCACAATGACCTAACTCCTAAACATTCCCCATCCCGAGAAAGAGCTGGATAAACAGCATTATAGAATTAACTTAAATAAAAATTTCATCCACCAGGATTTGAATACGCGACATTCGGCTTAAGATCAGAGCGCTTAACCCCCTAGACCACAAGCATCATCTTCGTCTTTCTGACACCATGGATATTATGTATTCAATGATCTATTTTCGACCCATATACAATCAGTGATTGATTATCGATGAGAAACAAATATATGAAAATTAGTATTGACTATTGAGTATAAATGATAGAAAATTCCATTGACCCAAAAAAATGTCTGAAGTATCGCTGGTGAAGAAATGACAAAACCAAGTACCTGGTATCGATTTTGTAAAGTTAAATAAACAGAGTACAAAATGATAAAGCCGGTACTCAATCCCTTCTTTTCTTTTCTGACCAGATTCGATACTAATGAAGCAAAAGTTCTAAAGTGAGAAGCGATGAAGATTGAGGGAGCAGTGACGGATTTCCGTCCGGAGGGAAATTTCCGTCCGGCTGAAGTGGGATGCTGTAAGATGGGGCACTGGCTACGTCTCCACAGTCAACATCACTTTCGCACTAAACGTTTTGATGAAAGTGCAATCATCTTGGTGCTCCAATTCTTACCAGAGGCGGAGCATAAAGGGGGAACCTTGCAATAGTATCTTCTTTTACATACTATAACGCTGGGGCGCAGTTGCGGAGTGGTTAAGCGCTTGGCTTCAGAACCTGGAGTCCTGTGTTCTAATCTCGGTGAAGACTGGGATTTTTAACTTCGGAATTTTTAGGGCACCACTTGGGTCCAACCAACTTAAATAGGTACCTGACTTTAGCTGGGGGAAAGGCGGTTTTTAAAAAGTTTTGTTGTCCATGTTTCGGATGTTCCTTCAGAGTTGAAGATAGTTTACTTCCTAGTCAAAACCTTCCACAGGACGACGAGGGATGGGAGCGGGCAGGGTTTGAACCCGGGACCATCGAGAAGTCCAAACGCCAGTCCAACACGCAAACCGCAAGACCGTCGTTGTGATGGTCACATGACACCCTCGTTAACCGTGGGCCACAGAGACAGATGAACTTTACATCATCTACCCTATAGACCACAAGGTCTGAAAGGGGAATTTTTTTTTGTCGGATCTAGGCAGTAGATATACTATAAAAATCAAAGCAACGTACCCAGATAATTAAAACAACAACACAATTAAAAAAAAATAACGTTTTGAGAACAAGAAAATGATTTGAGAACCTCTGCTGGGGCAACTAACAAAGTTAAACCTGTTCTAATATAGTCATAAATAACTCGGAGCCCAAGTTTCCCTTGAGATGTTCGGGGGCATCGATCTCCCTTATTGCGTCTCAACGTCTGTGCAATAACTTAGCTCAGATTTGAATTGACCTGCATTGTCCACTCGGACAACAGGATATGAAGAAGATAAAATAGCCATTTTCAAAAATTTAACAATGTCCATTAAACACAAGCCAGTATGTGTGTTGTCTGTTGGCTTGTCCATGCTGAAACATCGACACGGACAGACGGACACAAAGAAAACCATTTATTGCAGAAAGAAAACGCTGCATACACAATAACAAAGCATAGTCTTCAATTACAAGGCGCGGTGGTTAAGCGGTAAAGTGCTAGGCTTCCGAACCGGCTGTCCCGGGTTCGAATCCTGGTAAAGACTGGAATTATTAGTTTCGGGATCTTTGGGCGCATCTGAGTCCACCCAACTCTAATGGGTACCTGACATTAGTTGGGGAAAAGTAAAGGTCATTGTGCTGACCACATGACACCCTCGTTATCCGTAGGCCACAAAAACAAATGACCTCTACATCATCTGCCCTATAGACCACAAGGTCTGAAAGGAAAACTTTACTTTAATTCTTTCAATTGCGACATGTGTGGTCACGTGATCACGCAGACCCAAGTGAAACCTACATAATTGTTTCCACATCTGATACAAGACAAGACCATAGTCTTGGTAAAGTGAGGCTGCAACAGTCAGCAGTAAGAGGCTTTCTTTGGGTCTCAAATGTGTCTTGTGTCTCTGTCTCTACATTTACTGTCAGCTGTTTTCCTCAGAAATAAAGTGCGTTACACATAACGCCTTGTCTTTGGATCTGTATAATAAGGAAAACCGCAGTGTTCAGAGAGAGAATGGAGACCCAGCCAAGACCTATATACTTTGTTGCAACTGAAACAGACAAAGTCGTTGTCTGTTGCAATTGAAACAAAGTTGTTATCTGCTTGGAGATGCCAATTTTATTTTGTATGCGCATCAAGCTGAGAGTGTGGAAAGTGATCGATGGAGTACAAACCGTAAGTTGATTGTAATTCATATTTTCTCTTTGACGATCCGATTGGATGATATAGGTCAATAAAAGACCTATTACAAAAATATTTGGCAACTATCCAACTGTACCTAACCTCGCGGCTCGCACGTGACAGCGCCAATGGAGAACGATTTTGAGATATATGCATTGAAATGTCACGTAAGGCAATATTACAAGTGTATAACTATCGACCATGACCTAGTTACAAACTGGCATTTCGCTACAAGGGGTCTCGCTGAAAACAAAATAAATTCAGATTTAAAATCGGGGAAGCTTAGAAAGTTCTTGAGTTCTAGTACCTACCTGGCATATGTTCCCGACATTAAATTAAAGCGGTAGACACCACACTTAACACACACACACACACACACACACAAACACATGCGAACAAAAAAAAACCCAGCAACATTCTCAATCACTACAATCAAATTCTATGGCATGCACTGACATTCAACGACTCTCATATGTCATTTAATGGCATTCTGTGAAGAAACAAGTCCCTTTACGTTTAAAGTGCCTTTTAATTGCGTAACATTTCAACATAACATTTCAACATAACATATATACACTTTACACAGCCACGTTATATACAGATCTCATACTTCACTCGCTGACTTCCTCTCTTCTTGTTTACACACTCGTCTCTTCCCCCAAGTCCCCTAACTCTCCGATACCCAACACTTGACCGTGTGTCACGGTTGACCACTCAGTGACCGTGTCACAACACATTCTATTATTTCAATCACTACAATCAGTATCATAACATTCACTCCATACATCCCATTCAATGGCTTTCAATCACTACAATCTCGTTTAATAGCATCAAGCCACTACATTCAATACAATCACAACTACAACATTCAGATATTACAATCATATTCAATCACATTTAATCACGACAATCACAATTCATAAAAAAAAGTAACTAGCAATCCTAACCATCAAACACAATCAAAACCTTTGAGATGTTTTCAACGTGAGAACCCCTGTCCTGAACAATCAATGCCAAGGAGCCGCCCATGTCGTGTCAAACTGCGAAAAGTATCGATTAATTCAATAACCGAAAATAAATAGATCGAGCCTCTAGTCAAGTGAATCGCTCTGTGGTATCGATTCCAACTTAAATGAATACTAAAGTCAAAAAATGGAGCCATTCAATACGCCCAGCGATCGTTGAGCACGATAATCAATCCAGGCATGTAATCGATGTCATACTTATAAGTGATTACTGAGAAATAGAAAAAAGGTTTGTCTGGTATCGCCTAAGGTCCCTGGAGAAAACATCGATACTAAGGTCGAATGAAGTCCAGCGGAGTAGAGGTTTATTCGTTTCTTTGGCTGAGTTTTTCAATTGACTTAAAAGTCTGTTCGGGAAAACCCATTAGATTTCAGTTCGTACTAATAACTCCCTCTTTTGTTATAGTCAAATTTGATCATTTACTTGTTTAGACAGGGCTAGCCTTAGCCCACTGCAACCTACGTGGCAGCAGTAGGCCCGCACTAATTCTACGTGTAAATTATTAAATTTTCAACCATAATAAAATTGCAAAATATACGAAAAAGGCATGGAAATCTGAAATTATTAAAATCTACTAAAACTCATAAAAAATCTCCTAAAAGAAAATAGAAAACATTTTCATTTTATGGTGTTTTTCAATATGTTAAAAGCCAATACTAAGCGCGACTAAAAAAGAAAAAGGCATTGTCAGCTTTCATGTAATTTAATTGTAATGGAAAGACGATTTTTTTCCAATACGAAATCTTAATTTTCACTAATTATCCTTATCCCTATCCTGACTGGGCCCCGATAAATTCATTTCACATAGGGCCCGCATTTCTTAGGGCCGGCCCTGAGTTTAAAGATTACAATTAACTAACAGAGAATAATAAAACAGAGTAACACAGAAACAAGAAAAGAAAGCGATATGAGAAATATGGAGGCGATGTAAGAAAACCGTAAGGGGAAAAAAAGATTTTTTGTCAGAAGAATACAAAACAAACTTACAAAAAAAAAATATCGAAGGGTAATAACTCTACATTTACATCCATACATCTCAATACTGTAACATTTTGTCTTCCTATTTATATAAAGCAAAATTATTTAACTACCACTATTTCATGAACTAATTTGTGAATTTTTTGATCAATTCATGTTTGGTTAAGAACAATAAAGAATTGCTGAAACTAGATCCGAGAATAGAAGATGGGAAAAAATGACCTGTTCAAATTGTGTACCATACAGACAGACACACAGACAGACAGACTGAGTGAGTTGATATAAAAAAAAAGTAAGCAAACTTCTCCTTTCAGACCTTATGGTCTATAGGGCAGATGACGAAAAGGTCATTTATTTCTGTGGCCTACGGTTAACGTGGTTGTCATGTGGCCAACACAAAGTCCAACCACTTTTACTTTTCCCCAACTAATACCAGGTACCCATTAGAGCTGGGTGGACTCAGAGGCGCCCAAAGATCCCGAAATTAAAATCCCGGTTTTCGCCAGGATTCGAACCCGGGACCTCCGGTTCGGAAGCCAAGCGCTTTACCGCTCAGCCACCACATGAGCTGATATAAGCTTTGTAAATAAAGAAAAAAAATTACCCACCCTCACCCCAAAAACAAGTATTCTGTGGACGCCTATGATATTTCTTGTCATTCAAGTAAGAATTCCTTAGTCTTCCTCTGCCTAACAGTCCAACACATTTCTAGTATCGGAGGCTTTATTGTCTTACAACATAATGAACTTCAGTTAAGTCAAAGTGCTCTTGTAGAATATTTACACTCTGTGAATTCAAACCCATTTAAACTTTTCGTGACGCAAGTGTTTCCCACCGGAAAAATTCCCAGGCCCTATGGCCTATTACGGCCCTCGCTTTGTGGTCGGTTAAGTGTTTGCAGCAGACTGCGAATGCACGCTTCGGCGCCTCGAACAATGTCGCGTAGTGATGCAGAAAAGTAGTTCCGCAAGCCGTGGACGCATGAGTTTTTTTTTTGTAAATGCGTCGTGCCAAGTTTAGTATCGATAATCAGGTAGTGCTATTGAGACATAAAGAAAAGATTTTTTTTTTATTCTTCAAAGCAACCACCAAGTTTACATACGGCAATTATTGAATTAATTAAAGTTTTTATGGCACTGATCACAGTGGGAACGTGAACAGAATAAAATTTAACGAAGATGTAATAAATATATCGTAAACGTATGTTAGTGTCTTATGTGTTGTTGGCAATGTAATCTCTTCAGTACTTTGTAATAAATAATGCAGATTTATATTGAATTTTGATTGACAGGTGTAGCCATAATCTGAATATCTCTGAAAGAGTAGAATAGAATTCTTTATTTAAGACCCTTTACCTATAGGCTTTCCTATATGCTTGCCTATATGCTAAAATATATGTGCATAAACATGGAAAACCAGTATGATACTTTGTAGGGACAGAACTCATTACTAGATCAGGAATCCTCAGCAGCAAATCACTACAACCTGTTGCGTATCGGGGGTGCCAGGCTCCTCAGGACAGCATGGCATCTCTGCCCCAGATCTCTCATAAGTGTTTTGTAATTTTATTAAAAAGAAGAGCTACCAGTAAGGAATGCAAAAGAAAAAAATTGCATATAATGTAAATTGTGTTTTGATACCCATATTCAGGGGCGTAGCTACGGTGGGGGAGAATTCTGAAAATCCGCTCGAGACCCCGATTGAGGGGGGGGGGGCCCAAATAGTGTTTTTTAACTTTAAATATTAAATACTACGCAAAATACAGGGGCCCCCAAAAAGGTCAAGCCACCCGGCCCCCAAATGATGGCTAATTCCTAGCTACGCCCCTGCCCATATTGGCGCCTCCTATGTTCCAACGCGGCTTCCTCGGCCGACTGCCCCTCGCCACGCCACTGCTTACTACAAGCATTGCATAACGAACACACGAAACTACATCAAAGTGAAAATCGGGAATCCCCAAAAGCAAAACCACACTTTCGATTTATGCTTTTTATGAAAAGAGTCGGACAGTTAAGATAACTTTGTCCATTCTGATTCTGATGTCCCGATCAGAGGAGGAACAGAAGAGGATGATTGAATGGGACGAGAATGCAGGTTTAACATTGTGATAATCAGAATGATTTAAAAAAAAAAACAATTAATGAATCAGCATTCATTTAACTAGCGAATGAAACACAACGATATTTTGTTTCGTTGGAAAAATAGAAATATGAAATCAAAGTTTTTAAAAGACAATATGGTGGACAAAAAATAAAAATGTCTGTGATATTGACAGATGCAGAAGTAGGGATTGAAGATCAAGGTCGTTTTTTTTTCTTTTGTGTTGAGTGGGAGGGGGCGCAGAGGGAGGGGCTGTGCAAGATTGAAGCATGGGAAAAAAAAGAGGGGGGGGGGCGTTATTGCTCAATGGAGAATGAAATGCGGGGATAATCATCATCTGTTGAAGGAAATGCGACATCATAGTGTTGAGAGCTAGGCGAAAATAAAGAGAGAAAGAGAGAGAAAGGAAGACATAGAGAAAGAGCAATAGAGAGAAAGAAAAGGAGATAGAGAAAGAGAGAAAGAGAAGAGAAATAGAGAGATAAAAAAAGAGAGAGGGAGGAAGAAAACAGGGGA
The DNA here is from genome assembly GCF_947242115.1 of Biomphalaria glabrata. Classification (NCBI taxonomy): domain Eukaryota; kingdom Metazoa; phylum Mollusca; class Gastropoda; family Planorbidae; genus Biomphalaria; species Biomphalaria glabrata. Next base: position 34,620,106 of record NC_074724.1, read on the forward strand.
AAAAGAGTGAAAGAATGTCAGAGAAAGAAAGATAAAGAGAGGTAGAAAGATATATATATATAGAGAGAGAAAATGTGAAGAAACGGAGATGTTTATGAGTGATTCAGTACGAGAGAGAGATAGAGAGAGAGAGAGAGAGGTGAAAGTATTTATAAATATATTTAATCCTTTGTGATGTAAATGGAAATATTGATAATGATTCTAATTACGTTTCGATCGAAGCCACTGAAAATTACACTTGATTTTTTTCAGTGTCTTGTTTAACCTGCAAAGATCACAGGCGCCGTGATCACAGGGGAACTGACCACATTCGCAGAGTACACATATGCAGTGACCACAGGCGATGAGACCACAGGCGCAAAGACTACATGCAGTGATCACAGGGGCACTGACCACAGAGCAGAGGTCACAGGCGCAATGACCACAGGCGCAGAAGCCACAGGCACAGTGGCCACAGGCGCAGAGACCACAAGCGCAGAGGTCACAAGACACAGAGACCTTAGGTGCAAAGACTACAGATGCATAGGCCACAGGCACAGAGACCTTAGGTGCAAAGACTACAGATGCAGAGGCCACAGGCACAGAGACCTTAGGTGCAAAGACTACAGATGCAGAGGCCACAGGCACATAGACCTTAGGTGTAATGACCACAGATGCAGAGACCAAAGCGCAGAGGCCACAGGCACAGAGGCCACATGCGTACATAATCGGCAGGAAGGAAATGAAGGACAAAGAAGGACATTACTGACACAAATGTAGGTATTATCTGTCAGCGACGTGACACAAAGCACGCGCGAATGACAAACACACGATGGCGGTCTGTGTTTATCTTGTCAGCTTTGTCGCGCGTGCCTTCATCGTTGACACAAGAGAGAGAGAGAGAGAGAGAGAGAGAAAGAGAGAGAGAGAGAGATGGAAACTTTCTATTGGTTTTACTTCTCAATAAAAATGTTTTATTTACAAAAATAAATATAGAACATTTAAAAACTATGACGTTTTTTTCTTAACGAAACAAAACATTTTAACAAGATTTAATAGAAGTTTATAAAAAGGTGTCCTCATAGCCGGCTCCAGGAAACTACTTTTAAAAAAAGAAATATAATGCATGCCTTATCTGTCCTTTCTTAATGCAACGCCCACTCCTCTTTTACCAGCGCCCTTCCGTCCGTCTGTCTGTCTGTCCGTCACACATCGCCACTGTCCATATCTTTGTATATTTAGCCTCGAGTCCTTCTCATGCTAATGCCTTCGCTTTTAAGTTTCAATGCTTCTCGTTTGTTATTTTATTTCCCGATTTTTTGGGTTTCCAGTGTCTCTTTCGGGAGGGGGGGGAATAAAACAAACTCCCTCACTCTCTCCTCGTCTTCTGTGCATCTCCGACTCGCACTTTCTCTCCATCCATCTCTTCTCTTTGTTTTCAATTTCAAGCATTTATCTTTTTGTTCGTCCCTTGCAAGGTCTGATCTCCGTCACCATTTCTTTTTTTTTTTTTTTCTTTTCTTCCTCATCGATCTGTCTATCACTCTTCGCTTTCATCCTTTTTTTTTAATTCATCTTTTCTTTCACCCACCTCGTCCATGCCTATCACCCCCTTCCCCGCCCCTCCCAGCGCCCTCCCTCCCTCCCCTAATTCTAACATTACCTTCTAAGCCGGTATCTATAACATCCCCTCCTCCCCTCTTTTTTTTTTCTTCTTCTCACTCGGCGTCTTACGCGTTCGGTCTTATCTCAAAACTATTATTCCTTCTTTCTCTCTTTCAGAAAACCAAACATGGCCGCCATCTTAATCCGCGAGGAACGATTTCCAATAGGAGAGCAGACTTCACTTTCCCGCCTTTTTTTTATTTTTTTTTTCTATCTTCTGGAATAGAAGAGTGGGGAAAAGAAAAAGGGAAAGAACTGGTACAAAATCTTACTGTTTCTTGAAATCTACAAATGTGCCTTTAGGCTAATAGGTTTTTAGCAATCTCTCCCCCCCCCCCCCCGGTGGCATTCCTCCCACCTCCACGCACACACACACACTAAAGCTGGCCCTTCCATCTTGGTGGATTTTTAAAAAGAAAGAAAGATTTGGGCAGTGAGCAGGAGAGTAGAGGAAGATTTAAATATAGGGAGTAGGAGAGGGAGAGAGAGAGAAAGAAAGAAAGAGAGAGAGAGAGAGAGAGAAAAGGAGAGAGAATGAGGAACAAATAGATTTAGAAAATGTGTGCAAGAAAAATCTAGATGACAGATCGATAGATAGATAGATAGAAAGATAGATTGATTAGATTTATAGATAGAAAAATTCGATATATAGATAGAGTGAGAGAGAGTGAGAAAGAGAACGAGAGTGACAGAGAAAGAGAGAAACAGAGACACAGAAAGAGAGGGAAAGAGAGAGACAGGGAAAGAGAGAGACAGGGAAAGAGAGACAGAGAAAGAGACAGACAGAAAAAAATTAGAGAGAAAAAGAGAGAGAGAAAGATAGAGACAAAGAAAGAGAAAGACAGAGAAAGATAAAGAGAGAGAGAGAGAGAGAGAGAGACAGAAATAGAGACGCAGAGAGAAGTTCAAAGAGAAAAAGGGATAAACAGTGGATGAGAACCAGAGAAGAAAATAAGAGTGATGGACAAGAAGTGACATAGAGAAAGACATCTGGAGAGAGGAAAATAAGAGAGAAACAGAGAATGAATAAAAAAAGAAAGAAAACTTTAAGTGTGTGCATGTGTGTGTATGTGACTGAGAGAGAGAAAGAGAGAGAGAGAAAGAGAGAGAGAGAGAGAGAGAGAGAGAGAACTGATAACAACAGAGAAAAAAAAGAAAAGATAAATGTGTCAATACTGAAGATATGGAACAAAACAAAAATAAAACAATGAAAATAAAACATAACACAGTACATCCCTATCAAAGTCACACGAGCCTTCGCGAGAAGTCCACGAGATAACGTGGCACGATATCTGACGAGATGTAAGCGAGAACACGATACCACCGATACGCCGCCATTGTTGTAGAATCCTTCTACTCTACACAAGGGACGGTAACTCGAGATTCGCCTCAGTTTTATTCTAAGCTCCACCTAATGAGAAAAAACAAAACAAAACACTTCTTCAAAATTAATAAAGGCGGAAGCCATATTTGTTTTCGTAACTGTGTTAGTGTGTGTTTAAATATCATAAACGTGTTCGTTGCCATGGTGACTAGAGAAAGTACAAAGTTTGGATAAAACATTGACTTGTGTGACTGATGTAGGCGACCAGACCAGTTAGAATCGACAGGAAACACAATTTGTTTCATAAAAAAGTTTGATTGAAACCCAAGAGACGAAACAGGATATTTTTCTTTCATAACACTGATAACCAGAAGCGTCACTGGGTTTCGCGTCACCCGGTGCGGCAAATCAATAAATATAAGTCAAACATGTTTTCTTTTTCTTTAGTGTGATGTTGTTCCTTCACCCATTCCTTAGTCTATTGGACAGCCTTCCTCCATTTCTGTCTATTGTCAAGGATAGAATTTCTTTCAAGAACAGAGCCGTCCATTCTTTGATGTTGTCTTCCCATCACTTTCTCGGTCTGCCTGCTTCGTCTTCTCTGGTACTGTTCCCTGAAGGAAGGTCTTTGGAGCCCTGAAAACCTTGTGAAACAGTCATGGAGTTTAAGCTTGAGTTTTTTTAAATTACTTAGCAGGTCATTGTGGGTATTAATCCTGTCTCTAATTTCTTCATTTGTGATTCGGTCTTTGTATGTGATACCTAGGATCTTTCTGTAGCATCTCAATTCCATTATTAGAATCCTCTTCTATCTACAGTCAGCGTCCAAGATTCGTAGGCATATAAGAATTCTAGCCGTGACCAAGGAGAGCATCATTGATTTTAGTATCGAGGGCTAAGCCTTTGTCTGTCCAGATTGTTTTGGGTTTCGCTAGTGCTGCTGTGGGCTGTGCAATTCTGTAGTTCAGAGTTGGTCAACGATGGTGTCTTGTGGCCAGTACGACGACCAACAACCTTTACTTTCACAACTAATTTAAGGTGGCCATTAGAGTTTCGTGGACTGGGGATTGCTAAAAATCCCTAACTTCAAAATTCTAGTCTTCGCCAGGATTCGAACCAGGGACCTTTCAGCTCGGAAGCCAAGCGCTTTACCACTCTACCACCACAGTAACATAACAGTTCTATAAATAAGTTGAGCTGTGTAATCAGTTTACGTGCGCGGCCTACTAGGCTAGAATTTCTTCATAGGTAGAATCGTGACAACGATGACAAATGACATCCAGTATGACAGTGACAGTGATAACTGATACTTAGATATCGATCTTGCTGGAACTAATGACAGCGGCGCGATAAAACGATACCGAGAATCCGATACGGCGATAAACAAAGACTGTATGGGAATTTACTGGAACATTAGAGAGTTATCAATCACTTCTACGTTATTTATTTACTGTCTTTGTTGTAACTAAGAAATAAAAAAAAATCCTTTTAACTTAACGCTGACATCGCAAAACACGCTGCCTGGTAGTGTGTTGTACCAAGACCAATCGACATAGAAAGGCCTGAACACTGACCTACAACGTCCCAACATGTGGGAAGTGGAGACCAATGACTCTTTGCCACGTCGCAGATCTGTTTTATACGTTTCCACTCTGCCCAAAGGCTGTGACGTCGTAGGTCAGTGTTGAGGCCAGATAAAATCAGTGGTCTCAGTTATGCGACCTGGACTGTTGTCTCGTTCGTCGGGGGTTTGATCCCTGCCAGCCGCAATTTCCTGCCGTCCTGCAGGAGGCTTGGGGCCGGATGTAATAGCCATCACCCGAAACGCGTAAAACAAAACAAACAAGCGAATACGAAACGATAAAAACCAAGAAAAACATAATAAATACGTATATAAATAAATATAAAAAGCTTATAGTAGGTGTAATTGTATCAATTAGTTTGGATCAGTCATATAATAAAATGTGTAATAGATCTAAACTAACAATAATAAATCTGGATTAGAATTATTTTAACCGATTGTTATAATCTTATAATCTTATGTTATGACGATTTATTAGGTTCTGGAGATTTTCGAGAATATGGAGATCTTTGAGGCTCTGAAGATCGTTGAGGCTGCTGAGATCTTTAATTAAAGCCGTGAAGATCTTTGTGGCTGCGAAGATTTTTAAGAATTGCTGACAAATCAGGTTGCCATAGCAATCTGAATCGTTTGACCACATCTGAGTATTTTGTTCGAAAAATGTTGTTATAACAACTGTCAACATTAGATATTTTAATGCCACAGTGATGTTGTGTACTTTGAATGTAACATTTCAAAAGCGTGAAAACCTCTGGAGACTTCCCTTTCTACTGGTTCCACGACAATTCGTTCACTGACATTTCGTTCACCGACAAATCGTTCACGACTTTTCGTTCACGCGACTATTCGTTCACCAGACATTTCGTTCACCCGACAATTCGTTCACGCGACTATTCGCTCACGCGACTATTCGTTCACGCGACATATCGCTCACGGACTATTCGCTCACAGACAACTTGTTCACCGACAACTTGTTCACCGACAGTTGGTTCACGACAAATCGTTCACGCGACTAATCGTTCACGCGACTATTCGTTCACGGCACGGACAAATTGTTCACAGACAAATCGTTCACTGGATAGTAACATATTGTTAATTTTATATATTCTCGTCGCGTGTTTAATTTTTTTACATTAAAACTTTTGTAGCTATTATTCCAAATGCAAAAACAATTCTATAGAGATCAGGTCAAATCCGAGTTTATTTAATTTCGTAGTTGTTGTTGTTGTTAATATTTTGTTGATGAGGACAGTATGTGATAAAAATTATACTTAAAATAAAAATAAATAAATAAATAAGAGATCTTACAAGCTAGCTGAAAAATTTAAACGGGCCCTCACTTTACCATAGGTAACCTTTTTACTTTCACCTTTAATATACCTTTACACCCCCTCCCCCTCTTTTTTTTTCATCTACCGGGAATTTACCCATTCATCTGGATACTCTAGTTAACACCTAGTTGAGTGCTAGACAGACTGGCTCCTCTGGAAGTCATAAAACTTTATTGGACATTGCCTATACACATGTTCAATCTGTTAACATTGAAAATATCTACTAGTACTTTCCATCAAGTTTAAAAGAAGTTTTATTTTATTTTTATTTTAGTTAACTTGTTTCTATATGTGACCACCCATTGGTAGACTAATTTGATTGCTTGGACCTCAATAACAAATTTATTGAAACAATTTTATTTTGTTCTATTAAATTGCGATAAATTTATAACTTTTTGATAGGGAACCAAAATATTTCCTAGTGTTGTAAATGTAATTAGTTTTTTTTTTCTTAGATGTTTTAATTGATAAGTATTAACCTTAGATCTGTATCTAGTATGTGACGTTCAGAGTTGAACAGTGAAACCATGTATTGTACCAAATCTAGTACCATTGTTAAAAATCTAAATTATGTCTCGTAAAAACACTGACAGGATTGTGGAAAAAATACTAGTGTGTCTGAGCTAGCCAAGAAAACCAGTAACCAGAAACCAGAAATTGAGTAATTGGTTAATATGCATGACTGAATGCATGACGCGTAGGACGTAATCATCTTCTTTTTTTGAAGAAACGTCTGTATTATATAAGATAAGATTTGTTTTTGTTAATAAAATATCAATAAAATGGGTATGTTAATTAAACATCTGGACCGCTATTAAGAAGATAAGCAAATATGGGTAGGGCGAACAAGACTACAAGAGTGTAAAAGAAGGTCTACATGTTAAAAGTAAAAATGTTACCTATAGTAAAGTGAGGTCCCATTTAAATGTTTCAGTTTGCTTGTAAGATCTTTTTCTTTTAAGTATAATTTTTTTATCACATACTGTCCTCATTAACAAAATATTAACAACAAACAAACAAAAATTTACTAAGAATTTCGGATCACGCCCGATCTCTAGCAATTTTTTGTTTTTGGAAATATCCAGTGAACGATTTGTCTGTGAACAATTTGTCTGTGAACGAATTGTTAGTGAACGATTAGTCGCGTGAACGATTTGTCGTGAACCAACTGTCGGTGAACAAGTTGTCTGTGAACAAGTTGTCTGTGAGCGAATAGTCCGTGAGCGATATGTCGCGTGAACGAATAGTCGCGTGAGCGAATAGTCGCGTGAACGAATTGTCTGGTGAACGAAATGTCTGGTGAACGAATAGTCGCGTGAACGAAAAGTCGTGAACGATTTGTCGGTGAACGAAATGTCAGTGAACGAATTGTCGTGTCCCCCTTTCTACTACCCTCTCCCCCCATACTTAGCCGAACATTTTCATTAGAAGAAATTTAGAATTTCGTTATTGAACTTTTATTTTAAAATAGTACTTTTATCTTTTGCTTGGCCTCATTTTCAATCTCTCTTTCCTCCTCCTCCAAGGAATTTAGGCGCCAATTTATTTATCCAGACGTGACACAGGTAGAGAGGTATATGACATGAACATTGATAGAGCTAGAGAGAAGAAGAGAGAAAAAAGAGATACAGACAGAAGAAAGAAAAAAAAAGAGAAAAATAGAAATAGGGTGAACAGAGGGGAAAAAAGAAAGAGAGAAGGTGAGAGAGAGAAAGAGAGAAGGTGAGAGAGAGAGAAAGAGAGTAGGTGAGAGAGAGAAAGAGAGAAGATGAGAGAGAGAAAGAGAGAAGGTGAGAGAGAGAAAGAGAGAAGATGAGAGCGAGAAAGAGAGAAGGTGAGAGAGAGAAAGAGAGAAGATGAGAGAGAGAGAGAAAGAGAGAAGATGAGAGAGAGAAAGAGAGAAGATGAGAGAGAGGAAGAGAGAAGATGAGAGAGAGAAAGAGAGAAGGTGAGAGAGAGAAAGAGAGAAGGTGAGAGAGAGAAAGAGAGAAGATGAGAGAGAGAAAGAGAGAAGGTGAGAGAGAGAAAGAGAGAAGATGAGAGAGCGAGAAAGAGAGAAGATGAGAGAGAGAGAAAGAGAGAAGATGAGAGAGAGAAAGAGAGAAGATGAGAGAGAGAAAGAGAGAAGATGAGAGAGAGAAAGAGAGAAGATGAGAGAGAGAAAGAGAGAAGGTGAGAGAGAGAAAGAGAGAAGATGAGAGAGCGAGAAAGAGAGAAGATGAGAGAGAGAGAAAGAGAGAAGATGAGAGAGAGAAAGAGAGAAGATGAGAGAGAGAAAGAGAGAAGGTGAGAGAGAGAAAGAGAGAAGGTGAGAGAGAGAAAGAGAGAAGATGAGAGAGAGAAAGAGGGAGAATGGAACGTGATAGAGTTAAGAGAGAAGGAAAGATAAAAAGAGAGCAATGAAAGAGAGAGAAAAGACAGAAAGAAATGAAAAGTGAAAAAAAGAAAGTGGAGAGGGAGAAAAAGACTGAAAGAAAGAGAGATGGATAGAAACAAAAGAGAGCTTAAAGATAAAAAAAAGAATTTTGGTTTTAAGGATTAAGTTAAAAATGAATATCGAGTGAGTCAGAAGAACGTAAGGACACTAAGGTTACAGAGAGGGACTGACACTAGTTGATCAGGAAACATGAAAAGGACCAAGATGCCTGTGTGTAGTCGCTGAATCAACTCTTTATGTTGTGTCTGTTGTATCTATGTGTATGTTTCTGCTGTGTTGTCTTTATATGAGGAACGAGTCCTTGTAATCACAACAAATTTCCATAAGGATCAATAAAGCAGTCTTAGTATTAGTCTTTTAGTACCACCAAGAAGAAACCCAGTGTCGGTATGATTTGAGAAAAGGAGGTGGGGGGGGGGTGTCACCTTTTTTTTTTTTTTTTAGAGTTAGAATATCAGACAAGTGTTGGTTTCAAAAACAAGAAGAGAGAGAGAGAGAGAGAGAGGGGGGGATGAATTTCTCCATCCGGAAATGAAGAACCCCCTCAAGTGGGTTACCCGCGTTACTGGCTTAATTAATTGGTCCGGCGCCCTAAAGCCAGAAGCGATAAACGCTCTGTATCCATCTCTCTCTCTCTCTCTCTCTCTCTCTCTATCTCTCTCTGTGTCTCTCTCTGTGTCACTCGTCCTCTAGGTAGTAATTAGTATCTGTATAAATCTATATCCTTTATTATCCATTGACTTGCATATTCAGCATCTGTTAGTATGTGATTTGAACTTTGCCAATTAACAATATTTCTAGGCTATTTAGGTGAACTGATTCATGACAAAACTGATTCATGATGAACATTATTACTATTGTTTAGAAAGTTGTGTGTGTCTGCTGTGTCTTGGGATCAGTGGCGGACTGGCTATATGGGCATTTGGGCAAATGCCCGGTGGGCCGATACCTAAATGGGCCGGTAGGCCACCGAAAGTGCCGCATGGATGCCACTATGTATTAAATTGTCAAAGGTCTTATAATATTCTCTTATAAAAGCGCCATCGTGTTTAAAAGAAATCTCTCTACAGTGTAATATTAATTTGATCTAACACATTTTTCCGAAATAATGTAATAGCCTACATCCGTAGACAGTGTTACTAGTAGGCTTCATCCTTTTAAGGCCTACACACTTAGCGATTGAAAAGCAACGTAAGGCCTATATTTCTGATAAAAATATAGAGCTCACTGTATGCATGTGTACAGTGATCGATACTCAAACTCAACATACCGATTTTGAGGACATGCATGCCAATAATTGGATGCCCATCATATTATATGCAATTTATGGGCCTGATTGAATAGAAATGCCCGGGCCGATTTTGACACCCAGTCCGCCCCTGCTTGGGATGATGCTGTTTGTAGTCACGATTTATTATTCCATATAATACTTAAATACAACTTGAACAGATAGGTATACGTTCTGTATAGCGGTCTCTTTGGAAATAAAACAGTTTATTCACAAAACACAAGGGCAGGTCAACGTCTAGAAAAAAACACGACCTTTCCTATGCACTAATAAAGTGGTTCTCCTTGTCCGGTAGTCTGTCTCTGAGCCACTTCCGTTCAAAGTTTTTAATGTACCGTGGCGTCATTTAGGAAATCCCCGATAAGCTCCAACTTCTGCTGCGCGTCTATCAAGTCATTACACTATGACTGATTAGTAGACAAACGACTGCAAGTTGACCAAACGGGCTCCAGATGTATTTGGCGTGTCATTTTGACTGCGGTTTACCAACGATGCAGTGACCTCATGAATAATTTAGTAACACTACGTCATGAAATGGTAGACTAGAAATGAGCAGACTATGATAACTAGCATGTCTTGTCCCCTATTTTTATTTACTTAAGTAGAAGATTACATTGCCAAAAAAAACAACAACACATAAGACAGAACCGTAAGTCCCATGTTTTGACAACGATTAAGGTTAACATTGTTCAGAAATTGTTCAGACTTGACGATCATTAGGTTGTCTATTGTCCTCTGTTGTAGACACTTGTACGTACACATGTGTCATACATCTTATCTTATCTTATCTTATAAAATACAGACGTTACTTCAAAAAAGAAGGTGATTACGTCCTACCCGTCATGCATTCAGTCATGCATATTAACCAATGACTTAAATTCTGCCAAGTCACTGGTTTTCCTGGCTAGCTCAGGCAACCCATTCCATGCTCTAATAGCACTAGGGAAGAAGTAGTATGCCAAACGAAGTCCTTGAAATTGGGATTCATTCGAAAGGAACTGTCTTCGGTTTCTATAAGAGCACAAAAATACCAAGAAATTGTTAAATGTTTTTGTTGGTGCGTTCACGAGCGGTCAAGCATGAATTCCTACTGTAACTGTTCTTATGTCCAACAAAGTGTACTTAGAGCTGGGCTAATCAACGCAAAAAAAAATGTTCCTGGGCATCACTCAGTCATTAATCACGTTGCTAATAAATCGTGTTTCCTGCGCCATTGTGTACAGGCTGAAATGTTCAAAAGAAACATTATTACTATGACCGCTTTTTCCAAATCACTAGTAAAGAAACCTCCACAAATTGACAGAATGGCATCGGTTTCCAGATGTTAACTTGTGACATCCCAAGATTAAGGCTACACAGCTTAGCAGTGATCTAATGAGGAAATTTGTGATCTTTAATTACAAAAGTGTTATGAACTCTGAATGTACAATAATTTCAAAAAATGAATTTAATATACTTATGACTAAAACACAAGATGTAGGTGTAAAAGTCTATGAATAAATGTATTTAGAATATTTATTATCTCTGTTATGCAAGAATTTCTAAACTGTGTCTACCAAATGGAATCAAGTTGGCTCGCTGATACGTTGGCCCGATATTTGGAAGTAAAAATAAAAAAAAGTGTATGTTTAAAAGATCGATGAGAGATAGGGACGTAGCGGCGTTGAGATCTGGACATGCCCCACAATGTACATATTGAAAGATGAATTCCATGGAGATTTCTGTGTTGACCAACAAATATATCTCTTTGTCCTGTTTTTTTATTGCCCTGTATACAAAACGGAAAATAGACACAGTTGACAGCTCAAATTATTTTTAGCATCTATTCTTTTGGGAAAGAAAAGGGAGAGATAAAATATAGTGAAATAAAAAAAAAGTTTTAAGGACTACATACGTGTTTTTTTATCGGGTTGTGTAGTGTATAGAGCAATCCTGTAAGGCAAATCTAATTATAAAGATTATCATATTTGGTAAAATCATAACTGTAAAACCAGAGTTTTCATAGTGAGGCCAGTTAGCTATTAATTATTTTTCATAGATATACACAAACTGTCCAATTTCAAGGAAAATCGTTAGAGCCTTTTTCGAGACCTGTGTCCACCTGATTCTTTTTGTTTTTGTTTGGCTTCAATGAAGAATTTACCAGCTGAGAAAAGAAATAGTACAAAAAAATACTTTGGTGACATTTTTTTTCGGTCGGTCACACACATGCGTAGACGCATTAACATACCCACAAATCCAAAATCCTAAGGACCGGAAACCGTGTAGACGAGCAATTGAGGCCATACTAAATCGTATGGCGCCCTCGAATTACTCCCCTTGTTAGAGTACTTGTTTACTAGTTAGATCCGTGATAATTGGGTCAGCATGCAAGTGCGTGGATGTGTTGGATATGCTGTATATATTGATGTGCATGAATGTATTTTGATATGCTTGACCTCATCCAATCACTTTTAATTAGTTTGGGAAAAGTAAAATCTGTTTGTCGTTGTGCTGATCATATGACACCCTTGTGAAACTTTACATCATCTGCTCTGTATATCGCAGGTTTGAAAATGATTCTTTACTACTTATTCTATTACTATGGCAACCACTAATCAAACGACATGTTTCTATGGGCTCACTACTAATAGACTTGTTCCTTAAATACAATAAAATACAAACGACCCAATTTTGACAACACACAATCCAGCGACCTACTTCTGACACCATTTATAAAAACTCTAGCAATCAATGACGACTTTCAAATTGAATCACCCGATCACGCACGGTGGAAAGCTAGTTCCCACCCTAGTTGGCCCCAAAGCACGCGACTCCACCGGAAGCCCTAAACGCCACAGGGCGCCGCGCATGCTTGTTTATAACCTGCTGATGATTGGTCCAGACCGGAAATCTCGAAACAGAGTAATACCAGGTTTTCAACCCATGACCTCGGGGCCATATTCGGCCTACAAGATCAAATTGATCGACCATTGCCGTTTTATCGTTTTAAATTGTCAAATCGACATAGCTTTATGAGAAAAAAACAAACTGTACAGCGTTATTGTGGTCTTTGGTGTCTAAAAATATTGTTCTAATCAGGTAAAAGGAGCTATAAAAATATTCTGGTTTAAAGAATCGAATATTTTTTTAGCTCGTTCTATCGTACTCACCACATGACACCCTCGTTAAGAGTGGGCCTTAGAAACATATGACCTTTACGTCATCTGCCCTATAGACCACAAGGTCTGAAAGGGGAACTTTATTTTTTTTTCACTTAACTCTATCGTACTCATAAGGTATGTTTCTCATGGTGTGTTTCACATGATGTGTTTCAAAAGGTGTGTTTCAAAAGGTGTGTTTCAAAAGGTTTGTTTCAAAAGGTGTGTTTCAAAAGGTGTGTTTCATAAGGTGTGTGACACAAGGTGTGTTTCACATGGTGTGTTTCAAAAGGTGTGTTTCAAAAGGTTTGTTTCAAAAGGTGTGTTTCACAAGGTGTGTTTCATAAGGTGTGTGACACAAGGTGTGTTTCACATGGTGTGTTTCACATGGTGTGTTTCAAAAGGTGTGTTTCACAAGGTGTGTTTCACATGGTGTGTTTCAAAAGGTGTGTTTCAAAAGGTGTGTGACACAAGGTGTGTTTCACATGGTGTGTTTCACATGGTGTGTTTCAAAAGGTGTGTTTCACAAGGTGTGTTTCACATGTTGTGTTTCAAAAGGTGTGTTTCATAAGGTGTGTGACACAAGGTGTGTTTCACATGGTGTGTTTCACATGGTGTATTTTAAAAGGTGTGTTTCAAAAGGTGTTTTTCACATGATGTGTTTCAAAGGTGTGTTTTACAAGGTGTGTTTCACAAGGTGTGTTTCATAAGGTATCTTTTCATCAACATCACGGACGTCAATAACAGCTACAGCAGAGACACCAAAGTCTCAACTACCTAACCCTAACCCTAACCCTAACATATCATCCTAAACTACAACATGGACATTAAAATCAACTAGAACAATTTTAATATCAAACCATATTTCATTATTTCAATAGTTCACAATGTAAAACCAAATTGTAATCTTTATAGTTCAAAGTTCAAAGTTCGGAAGATTCTATTTATAACGTGTCTGCGAGAGTTTTATTAGACTTCATAAGGTCAGCGTGACATGGTGGCAAGCATAAATCACTCTGTTCCAGTTGATATCAATCAAAAGAAGACAATGTCTTTGCAAGACTTTACAATTGGATTAAAAAAAAAACAACAGTTTTGAACACTGTGACATGTTTATGGAGTTTAGCCTGAAGGCACAGACTTTTTGATTGGACAATTTAGTTACATTCCCCTGACAATAATATATTTATAATAGAAGGACGACTTTTAAGCGTTTTTAAAACTCAAACTTTACCTATATATACCGCTTCTTACATTTGTGTTAAATAATGCTATACAATATAAAAAAACATAAGCAGCCTTCCATTTCATTGCAAATCAGATTTCATTTAGTTTTTACACCGCTCTTTCCGTCTGTCTGGGTAGATTATTTTAGACTTTATTCCCCCACCTTCCATGTTTAAACCTGTGCGAGGTACCCACCAATTGACACATTAATATTTTCTGCACGATTTTGGTTTTAGAATGACAAAGCAGTGAGTACGCAATCGGTTATCGTTATATTCGAGCATGTGAGTATAGGTAAGTGAGATGTTAGGTTGTTAGATAAAAACAAAACTAAATACAATAACATTATAAAAACAGTATCAACATAGCTGGGTGGTAGAGGGCTAGGCCTTCAAACCAAGGGGCTCTCGAGTTTAAATCTCTGTAAAGATTGGAGGTTTTGAACTTTGGGATTTTTGTCCACCCAACTCTAATGGGTACCCGACATTAGTTTGGGGAAGTAAAGACGGTTGGTCGTTGTGATGGCCACATAACACCCTCGTTTGTCGTGAGCCAAAGATAGATGACCTTTACATCATCTCCCCCATAGATCGTAAGTTCTGAAAGTGCAACTTTACTTTTTTTTCTCTAGCCTAAGAAATGTATATAAATATCGACTAAAACACAACTATAACATCAACTATAACATCAACTATAACATCAACTATAACATCAACTATAACATCAACTATAACATCAACTATAACATCAACTATAACATCAACTATAACATCAGCTATAACATCAACTATAACATCAGCTATAACATCAACTATAACATCAACTATAACATCAACTATAACATCAACTATAACATCAAGTATAACATCAACTATAACATCAAGTATAAAATAATCATCAATATCCACTACAATATCATCATTTCATCAACTTAAACATCAAGTGCAATTATCAATATTACATCAACTACATCAGTTACAACATTAACATCTGTCTTTCGAGAGTCTCGTCCCGAGACATGACGTTAAACTGCGCTCCTCTTTCCTTAGCACTTTTGGAGCTCAAAAGTGCCCTACTTCTTTTCTATCATTGTGTCTGCCTCCTCTTTTCCTAAGTCTGCCTTCATTGATCATCACACTGTCTCCTTAACTTTAAATTCTCACTACGTCCTAGACCAGTCCGTTTGCCGTGGACTGCGACGGGTAAGGGGGGATAAAGAGATCCTGGTGTTTGAGTGGTGGCTATCTGAGGATAAACCACAACAACACAATACTTTGGCTCCAAGTTCCCCTAGACCTGAGACCCAGATGGCCCGCTCTGGGTCAACCGGCTGGTCATGCCGAGCTACCAGCATAGGTCGTCGACCTATGCTGGAGGGCGGTGGCTGGAGGGTCAATCAGGGAGCTGCTGTATCGGACACATGTCCGATGTAGCAGCTGACTGAGTATAGCACCTGTGTAGCCCTGGCGGGCTCATTCTGGACATCCGAATGGCCCGTCCCCTTGTTGGACTCGATGGCGGGTGGGGAGCACAGGTGCCGAATTAACCAAAATATATATGGACCAAAAAACACACACAAAACTACTTGCCCCAGACCTATGTCTGGGCAAGAAACGACGAATTGACGATAAAAAAGAGGAGGTCCCAAAAAGCTGTGCCACCTGGCCATCATTTCTGGTGGTTAGATGCACAGAGGAGGGAAAAAGCCTGACCAAGTTGAGCCCTTTTATTATCTATAAGGGACTCAAGTCAGTAGTGGGAGAGCCCAAGAGTGTGTCTAAGCTACACAAAACAATGGAACTCCTTGTAGAAGTAGACAGCAAGACACACTCTGATGGGCTTTTAAGATGCAGAAGACTCTGTGATCTCCAAGTGGAAGTCATGCCACACAAGAGTCTGAACACCAGCAGAGGTGTAATCAGCTCTAGGGACCTACTGGAATGTTCCGAGAAGGAAATAGTGGAGGGCATTGAAGGAGTCACCCATGCCCGGCGCATTACCAGGCGCAGGGAGGGTGAGGAGGTCAAAACCGCCACTATTATCCTCACATTCGGAACTAGGACACCGCCAGAGTATGTGAAGGCAGGATACCTACGAGTTCCAGTGAGGCCCTACATACCTAACCCCATGAGGTGCTTCAAGTGCCAGGGTTATGGACACGGCGCGGCAGTCTGTAAGAGGAACACTGTGTGTGCCAGATGTGCTGGAGAGGGTCATGAGGACAAGGGCTGCACAGCCCAGTTCAAATGCCCAAACTGTCAAGCTGGCCACTCAGCCTACTCCAAGGACTGCCCTGTGTGGAAACAGGAGGTTGCCGCGCAGGAGTACAAGGCAAGAAACGGATGTACCTTTAGCCAGGCGAAATCGGCTGTACTGGCCCTACCCAAGGGCCAATTCGGCTTGACAAAGACCTACGCCCAGGCTGTTGCTAAGAAAGGAAGATCCATAGCCACACAGACGGACACATTGACCCCACCACCCCCTCCTCCTCCCCCAACTCAGAAGAAAACACCGCCAAAGAACACACCTCTGAAGAAACAAGAAAGCCCTGTTGTCATGCTAAAGAACAGGTTCTCTGTGCTCGCTGATGAGAGCATGGAGACTGAGCAGCATGTCAAAACCAATACTCCGGGAGAACCCGGAGACATCATGTCTGACACAGGTTCTCCTCAGAGAACCCAGCCAGACACCCCAACCTCTACTGAGTTAGAGGTTGACCAACTCCCTAAGGGGAGAAATCAAAGCGGAGAGGATGCCCGAGGTGAGAGAGGAGGAAATAACCTCCGCTCTAACCAGAGGGATCTCCCCTCTCCAGAGAGAAAGACTTCCCCCAAAAGGGGGTTGTCCTCCTCTCCATCCAAACCCAAGAATAAAAATACCAAGGTCACTGGAATAAAGGGAAACCCCCCCCCCCGGGGGCCTCCCAAGGCCAAATAGCTCCAAGTAGGTCATCTAGAATAAGCCATGGATTCCAGAATTGTACAGTGGAATTGTAGAGGCCTCAAGGCCAATTACGAGGAAATGCAGCTACTGATGGACTCTGAGACTCCTGTAGCTGTCTGCTTACAGGAAACATTTCTAAAAGATTGCATCAGCTTCCGAAGCTACCGTGCTTACACCAAGAATGTTGAGGATGCAGAGAGAGCATCAGGTGGAGTCTGTATCCTTGTGAAGGATAGCATCCCCCATGAGAGGGTAGAACTACAGACCACACTACAGGCCGTAGCAGCTAGGATAACCCTTCACAAGGTTATCACTTGCTGCAGCCTGTATCTACCACCAGGCGCTCCATTAAACCGAACAGACATGGAGGACCTATTGAAACAACTCCCCCGGCCTTATTTAATCCTTGGGGATTTCAATGCCCATAACACCATATGGGGATCCAACAATACCGACACAAGAGGTCGTATGCTGGAGGATATCTTCCTCCAACATGATTTATGCATACTTAATGATGCATCACCGACCTACTTGCACCCAGGAACTGGATCATTCACATGCATTGACCTCACCGTATGCGTCCCCGGACTTCTGGACGATTTTAAATGGTCAGTTAGCAATGATCTACGGGGAAGTGATCACTTCCCAATCATCATTACTAACAATCTCCCTTCATTGGGACGACCTCAGCGGTGGAAACTGAATAAGGCCGATTGGGAACAATTCCAAAAAAGATGCTCTGAGGATATCACAGAAAATATCCTCCATGAACAGAACCCAGCTGATACCTTTGCTAGCAAGCTACTAAGTATAGCCAGGAAAGTTGTACCCCTAACCTCTGCAAATCCAAAACGGCCTAGCAAACCATGGTTTGATACAGCTTGCAAAAGTGCTATTGGTGATAGGAAAAAACGACTGGCTGCATTTATAAAGAATCCTTCCCAGGAAAACCTAAAGCTATTCAGGATAGCTAGAGCAAAGGCTAGACAAACCATACGGTCAGCCAAAAGGAATTCCTGGAGAAGTTTTGTCGGCAGTCTGGATGCCAAAACTTCTGCTAGAGCGGTTTGGAAGGCAGTAAGGCGAATCAAAGGGAAAGAATCAAATGCAATAGGGCATTTGAAAAATCAAGGACGAACTGTCACGTCCCCCAGAGAAATAGCTGACTGCCTTGCATCCTCAATAGCAGAAAAATCATCCACTGCACACTACACGCCAGAGTTCCAAAAAGTCAAAACCAGGGAGGAAAGACACCCCATTGATTTCAGGTCAGAGAACAATGAAGACTACAACAAACCGTTCTCGCTTGAGGAACTGAGGGAATCGCTGGACAAGTCACATGACACAGCGCCTGGAGAAGACGAAATCCATTACCAGTTCCTCAAGCACCTTCCCGAACCCTCATTGGCAGTCCTGCTAGGGGTCTATAACTGTGTGTGGCAAACAGGCGCTTTCCCAAACAGCTGGAGGAAAGCCACAGTTATACCGATACCTAAACCGGGAAGAGACGGCTCTGACCCAGCTAACTATCGACCAATAGCACTAACAAGCTGCATCTGCAAAACCATGGAAAGAATGATTAACAGTAGGCTGGTCTGGTACCTGGAAAGGAATAAAGTGATCTCAAACTACCAGTGCGGATTCCGGCAGGGGCGGACAACAACTGACCACCTGGTAAGGCTGGAAGCTTATATTAGAAATGCATTACTCAGAAGAGAACATCTAGTAGCTGTATTCTTCGATATAGAAAAGGCCTATGACACAACCTGGAAACATGGCATTCTACGTGACCTGGCGCTTATGGGGCTTAAGGGACACCTCCCCCGTTTTGTGGAGGAATTCCTGAAAGATCGAAAATTTCAGGTTCGAGTGGGCAACTCCGCTTCTGACACTCATGACCAGGAAATGGGTGTACCCCAGGGCAGCATTCTGTCAGTCACCCTGTTCAACATTAAAATAAATAGCATCATAAATGCGCTGTCCCCTGGCATAGAGTGCTCTTTGTATGTTGATGACTTTGTCATTCTTACTTATGGGAAAAACATGAACACCTTAGAAAGGAAATTACAGTTATGTTTAAACAAAATTCAGGGTTGGGCAAACTATAATGGTTTCAAATTCTCAGACTCCAAAACAGTTAGTATGCATTTTTGTAATCTAAGGGGACTCCACCCAGACCCTGAACTATTTATACACAAAAAGAAGATCCCTGTCGTGAAAACTACAAAATTTTTAGGCCTCACCTTAGATTCCAAATTTAATTTTCTCCCCCACATTAAGGAACTTAAGAAGAAATGCCAAAAGTCATTAAACATACTAAGAGTACTCAGCCATACGGACTGGGGAGCTGACAGAGATACCTTGCTGCTGCTCTATCGGAGTCTAATTCGATCCAAGCTAGACTACGGATCCATAATATATGGAGCAGCAAGGAAGTCGTACCTAAAAATACTGGAACCAATACAAAATGCTGCCCTGCGTCTCTGTCTCGGCGCGTTTCGTACATCACCTATCCCAAGTCTCCATGTGGAGGCTGGAGAACTCCCCATGGATATAAGAATGAAAAAGCTTGCAATGCAGTATATAGTCAAGCTAAAATCCAACCCCACGAACCCTGCTTTTGACTCCATATTTAACCCCACAGAGGTAGAATTATACAATCGAAGGCCTAACGTCATACAGCCGCTGGGCCTTCGAATGAGAGAACCCATCCAAAATTTAACCCCACCCATTGACCAAATCTCTAAAATAGAAACCCCTCAGAATCCTCCTTGGCTAATGAATAAACCCAAATTAAATTTATCCCTCCTTAATTTCAAAAAAGAAAATACAGACCCAAGCATACTACAAGTCCACTTTAGGGAACTGCAGGAGAGCTACGGAGATTGTGGCACCATCTACACAGACGGATCCAAAATGGAGGGAAAGGTCGCGTGTGCCTGCTCCTTTCGGAACAAAACAATCTCCCGTAGACTCCCCGATGGCTGCTCCATCTTTACGGCCGAATTGCACGCAATATTGCTTGCACTTATGGCCGTAAAAGCATCAGAAAGGAGGAAATTTATAATCTGCTCCGACTCCAAATCTGCATTGCAAGCTTTGGGGCGGATGAAGACTGACATCCCATTGGTACATAAGAGCCTGAAGCTGTTGGACCTAATAACAGCCGACCGTAGGGATGTCACCTTCATCTGGGTCCCCTCCCATGTTGGCATTGAGGGAAACGAAGCCGCAGACAGAGAAGCAAAGAGAGCCCTAAATCATGCGGTGTCAGGAACCCAAATCCCCTACTCGGACCTGAGACAAAGTATTGCCTCTGCCACCTATCGAGAGTGGCAGAACCGATGGGAGGCTGAGACTCACAGTAAACTCAGGCAGATTGTGGCGGATGTCAGGTGGCGGCCCACATCTAAGGGTCTGACAAGGCGTGGTAGCACAACCATGTCCAGACTTAGGATTGGCCACACCTACATCACGCACTCTTTTGTACTGAAGAGAGAGGAGCCCCCACTTTGCGAGTACTGTGACTCTCGCCTCACCGTGGAACATATCCTCGTTGATTGCCCCAGATACCAGGATGTCAGGGCGAAACATTTTAGAGCCACTAATCTAAAAACACTATTTAATAATGTCGACCCTGGGAAGGTACTGGGCTTTATTCGGGAAGTGGGGCTATCTACGAAGATGTGATTTCTGAATTTGTGAACATGCACTATTTACATTAGATTTTTACCAAATATTTAAATTTTTACTACCTTTACTATTTTAACTGTGAATAGACCTTAATTTTAATTATATTACTGTATAGAATCTGGCCCTTGCTGTTTAGAGAGAGAGTAGTCCTTAAGGGACTGCAGGCACGACATGGCCTAAATTGTGCCGATGTGCCTCAAATCAACAAACAAACAAACAAACTTTCGAGAGTAAAGTACTTCGCTACTTTTTTTTTCACTGTAAAAAATGGCGGATGTACTTTTAATCATCGAATCGAAGACATTGCCACCATGGCGGAACATTGTTTCAACACTTTCTGAAAACTGAGACATGTGTAGTATAAGTAGCAGACAGTTGGCATGGTCTTGGGGGAGTCAGGACGTCATTGAACAGTGACCAACTCAGATTCGAACTCGGGAAGTAAACATCGAAGCCAAGCGACCTAACCATATCGTCACTATTTTTAAAACTGCTTTGAAAAAAAAAAAACGTGTCAGAAAGGTATTTAAGGTGATCATTCAACCGTAACGTTTTTCACAACACGGACCGACAGAACCACCGAGTGTCTCCCCGTGTGAGCACTTCCGGTATTGCAGGTAGGAGCGGGAAGGGGTGGGGATGAAAGATCGTCTCCCCCCCCCCCCCCACACACAACACGTACACGCCATCGCCTCGGGGCTGTTGTGTGATAATATCGCTATGATTGCCACCCACAGAAGGGCAGCCGTTGCCAAAGAGGCTGTTACCTGATTGAGATAGTTTCCCCCTGAAATGGGGATGATTATAACAAATCTGACTGACTGCTACACTGACACAGACCTTTTAAAGGTACTGTGACATTCCACTGACAGTCTTTAAGACTAATGTTATCTGATGTCCACTAACTAATGCCATCTGACTGATGTCAACTAACTATTGTCCACTAACTGATGTCATCTGACTGATGTCAACTGACTGATGTCCCCTAATCGATGTCAACTGACTATTGTCCACTAACTGATACCAGCTGACAAATTTTAACAGACAGATGCCATCTAACTTATGTTATCTGTCTGGTGACAAATATATGATATTAACTGACCGATTTCCACTGACTGATGTCAACTGACTGACGTCAAAGATTGATGTAACTGATTCTTAGCAACCTATTTGTCACAGTGATATCAACTGACTGATGTCAACTGACTGATGTCAACGATTGATGTAACTGATTCTTAGCAACCTATTTGTCACAGTGATATCAACTGACAGATGTCAACTGACTGATGTCAACGATTGATGTAACTGATTCTTAGCAACCTATTTGTCACAGTGATATCAACTGACTGATGTCAACTGACTGATGTCAACTGACTGATGTCAACTGACTGACGTCACAGATTGATGTAACTGATTCTTAGCAACCTATGTTGTCACAGTGATGTCAACTGACTGATGTCAACGATTGATGTAACTGATTCTTAGCAACCTATTTGTCACAGTGATATCAACTGACTGATGTCAACTGACTGATGTCAACTGACTGACGTCACAGATTGATGTTACTGATTCTTAGCAACCTATGTTGTCACAGTGACGTCTACTGACTGATGTCAACTGCTGATGTCACCTAACAAGCGTCACTCGTCTAGCAGCTCTGTGTCTCTGACAACATATCCTTATGCAGTCACAAATAAGAGAGTCTAGGAAGGCGATCTGACGCAATAAGTGCGAATATAAAACAACCCTCTATTTGTCTATCTGCCTATATGTCCAGTTGGAGTTAAATAAAAATTTGTTTTGGAAAGGAGCGTGGTCATCTTTTCTTATCCTGCTTCGGTCAAGCGTGAAAAAAAAAAGAAACAGCCACCACACCAGATAAACTGACAACCACCTAAAAAAGAAAAATTTGAAAACCACCTAACAAGATAAATTAGACAACCATTCAATAAGATAAATTTGACAACCGCCTAACACAATAAATTTGACAACCATCCAACAAGATACATTTGACAACCATCCAACAAGATAAATTTGACAACCGTCCAACAAAATAAATTTAACAACCGTTCAACAAGATAAATTTGACAACCATCCAACAAGATAAATTTGATAACCGCCGAACAAGATAAATTTGACACCCATCCAAGATAAATTTGACACCCATCCAGCATGATAAATTTGACAACTATCGAACAAGATAAATTTGACAACCACCCAACAAGATCATTTGACAACCACCCTACGAAAAAATGTGAAAACCACCCAACAAGATAAATTTAACAACAATCCAACGAGATCAATTTGACAACCATCCAACAAGATAAATTTGATAACCGCCGAACAAGATAAATTTGACACCCATCCAAGATAAATTTGACACCCATCCAGCATGATAAATTTGACAACTATCGAACAAGATAAATTTGACAACCACCCAACAAGATCATTTGACAACCACCCTACGAAAAAATGTGAAAACCACCCAACAAGATAAATTTAACAACAATCCAACGAGATCAATTTGACAACCATCCGACAAGATAAATTTGACAACCGCCTAACAAGGTAAATTTGGCAACAACCCAAAATAAATAGACAACCTTCAAACACGAAAAATTTGACAACCCCCCTCCCCAATCAATAGATTTGCTAAACCATCATTACCCCTTCAGAATATGTAATAAAGAGGCGAGATGTACAAATTCTCCTTCTTCGCTAGTGCTGTTAGAGCATGGAATGGGTTGCCTGAGTCAGCATGGAAAACCAGTGACGGCAGAATTTAAGTCATTGGTTAATATGCATGACTAGATGCAAGACGCGTAGGAGGTAATCATCATCTTTTTTTTGAAGTAACATTTGTATGATATAAGAAAAGATAAGATGTGCATGGCTCTCCAGCCACAGCTTGCCGCACCACTGTGTGCTTGGTGCTAAGACAGAATCACAAAGCAAGCTGCTCACCCTCTCCAGCCCATACGCTCCAAAGAAAACCCTCAAAATGAATGCAGTTTGCAAGTTGGAACACAAGGAGAGACAAATCATTCAAGTTTCCTATTCTCTGCATTCCTTGTGTTTTCTGTTACCTGTCTCCTTGCCTTCTCTATCCTTTCAAAACTCAAAAACAAAAAGATATACTGCTGCAGGGGTGAACGACTGTATAGAAAATACAATAAACATGCATATATGTGACACTGAGGGACCAAGTAAAACAAAGGACGTTTGGGCCACTAGGCCTTCATCAACTACAAAACAAACAAAAATTTTTTTTTTGTCTTCTTTGTTTTGTAGCTGATGAAGGCCTCGTGGCCCAAACGTCCTATCTATCTTCAGTATCCTTGCTTTCTATATACAGTCTCAATATCCTAGTTTTATATCCTTAAATACCGCTGCTTTATATCCTTAATAACTTTGTTTTTCTATTCCAAATACATATCTATTCTATCCCAAATATCCTTGTTTTCAGTGACTCTTTAGTAGCCTAGAGCTGACGTCCTACCTGTCAATACTACGCAAGACGTAACAGTTCAGCACCAAAAAGATCCCTCATCTAACTGGAAAATTGAATTCAGCCTTCCTCCCTTTACGCCCCTCTCTCAGCACCCTCCACCACACCAACACGCATGCTTGTTGCCCCCCTTTTGAAGGGGCTTATAGTCGGGCGTGCGGGAGTCTTTGGGCTGTATCGATGTAACACTCGGACTCGTCAAGACCAAATATTTGCCTTGAGCGAGTACAGTGGTGGGGGGGGGGGGGGCTTGCGTAAATCCGAAAGGTAAACATTGGACTAAATTAATAAACGTGGTGTCGGCTCGCCGCTGACAAATGATGACTCAGGGGCGGACACAGCGCTTGTGTTTATGCGTGAGTGTGTGTAGAAACAGTGGCGTCCCATGTATGTGTGTGCGTACTGACACTGTGTGTGTGTGTGTATGTTTATATTATGGCTGGCTGTCCGGTACGCGCTCTGAAATTTCGTCTCGATGGCCCCGGGTTCGAACCCTGACTTCTTCCCTCCCCCGTCTCCTGAGCAGGGGCGCCAGCAGGATGTTTTGCAAGGGCGTGCAATGTGCGACCTATGGCTCTTTAACTTTATTATTACTTTCTAGTTACTCAGATGAATTATTAATATAATAATAACTTATCGTTGCAACTGTACTTCAGTGGAAGCACTCCTTGCTAAGTTGCTTCTTTCAAGATGTTCATTGATTTGAATGTGCAAAAGATGTCTAAAATTTGGCTACTCAAAATTCCGAGAGGGAGAGGGGTGCATGTGCATAGTCCGCATCAATTCCTAAAAGGCCTCGGCTAGTTTTGTTTGGTGTAATGCACAAATTGTAAGACACATTTCTTTATGGATAATAAAGATTAGTAGTAGTAGTAGTCTAATACAATAACTAATGCTTATAACTCTACTTCATTGGAAACACTACTTTTGCAACTAAGAAAAAGTTAATGGATTTGAAAATGCAAAAAAAGGCTGGAATTTGGCAACAAGTGATAAGGACCATATACTTTATTATTATGTAGAGCTTTGAGCCAGCTAGCCCAAACAAGACTCTTGTATTCGGTAACAATAATCAAGTTAAAGTTATGTATCATTTTATTTTTTAGTTTTGGCAGCTTGTTTAAAATAATAGACAAGTTAACATTCACATAATTGCCACAGTTAGCTTCTAATAAGTCCCTTACAGTACTTTTAACTTTAAGGAATAATGGACATTCCAAATACATATATTTCTCGTTATTAGCATTTTCAAGATGGTATAATTTACATTCACGGTCATTTGCCCGTTTTTTAACCATAGGGGTCATCCCAAAGATAAGTCTATAACTAATCTCTCTAGCTTTTGGTGGGATATGTTTTCTGTGTATGTTTATGAATGTGTCCTTGAATTCTGTCACCCCCAAGAACTCTCCCCCACTTAATCCTATTCACTAGGCTTTCATGTAACAGCTTTTTAAGTGTTGTGTATGATTCTTTGGTTTTGTTGTGTATTAATTGTTCATTACCAGGTAAAATTCTTGAAATAGATCTGTAAAATGGATGAGTGACTGTACCAAAATAGTGAGGAGTGTAATTGTGTATTGGAAGAAGACTACTTAATCTTAAACCGTAATAGTAAATTGTCTAAACTTTTTTTTTGGTATCAACTTAGTCTTGAGTGCTGCCACTAATGAAAGAGACAAATGGTACAGAATGAATGTCCTAAAGTACCAGTATCTTAGCAAGACACCGAGAGGTCCTGAGGGTCTGTTTGAATCACCAGAGACTGAACAGATGTCAGTCTTAGTTTGTTTTTTTTTTCATTCAGTACTAAAGAGATTACCTTGCCAACAACACATAAGGCAAAACCTACCTAACGCAAAATGTTAAATCTGTAAGAAGCTAGAGCCACTGAGCAGAGGACAGCATGGATCTGTGCCAAGTTTGTCTGCAGTTAGATTAAACTTAAGACGGAATCAGGGTCCTACCAACAGATTCTCGGCAATGTGAACTCCTGGTAGGAGCTAAACCACAATATTACTCGAACACAGCTACCATCTCTTCAATAACCTTTTCATGAAAGATGCCTTTCCGAAAAAGACACAATTCATAAAAACAACCTGCATCCATTAAACCACTGTTAAGTCAGAAGTGGTGGTCTCCTTTCCATAAGGACTAAAATAGAAAGATTTAGAAACTCCTTTATCCCACTTTCGGTCAGAATGTCTCAAGTTTATTTGTCGTCACCGAGAAGTATACAGTAGCCTAATTAATAATAATTTTATTTATAAAGCGCTGTTAACAAACAAAATGTAGGCTCAAGGCGCTGTAATAACATTACAAACAAAAACACGAGAGCTAAAATGACAGTTAATCTAAAAAAGTTTTAAACAGATAGGTCTTAATGTTCTTCTTAAAAGTGGTGTAGCATGTTGTCTGTCTGAGATCAATGGGGAGTGAGTTCCAAACCTTTGGTCCGTGAACTGAAAAAGCACGCAGACCGCAGCCTTTGAGGGAGAAACGTGGCACTACTAAAAGCGTTGAGTCCATTGAGCGCAGGGCTCTCTGGGGGACATATGGAGTAATCAGTTCGCTAAGCTATAAGGGCATCTCATTGTTATATATACACTGATGACAATGTGTGGCGACCTTGTAATCGATTCTTAAATGCTGGATGTGTGTGTATGTGTGTGTGCGCATGTTATGTATGTGAATATTGTTATTGTTAAGTAGTTATGTTGAAGTAGACAATTGCATTGTAACTGAGTTTCAATTTGTTTATCATTGTCAGAATAAGTCCTACCGACGGATTCTCTGCAATGTAGAGTCCAGGCGAGACCTAGCGATGACACCATGGTCAGATCCTATCAGCTGATTCCATGTCATGTGGACTTGAAATGACATCACGGACTAAGTCGTAGCAATTGTTTTCTTTTTTCGTACTCCGTAACAGAAGCGCGTGGCCCAGCGTGCAGCATTTCTGATGGTCGTCCATGCCATCATTTCCGTTGGCGCTGGTCTATGGGGGATCACGTCTATCTAACACGTGATCTCACACTCCAAACCCGCCCCTTTACTTTAACAAAAAACTTCATACTGTATCGACTGTTCCAATGTTCGTGCCTGTGCGCAATCGCCACTTTTGCTACTAACTTCCTGGACCTTTATGGAGGGGCGTGCCACTTACATTAAGAAGTGATATTTTTTTTCGAAAGTTTCGGTTCTACGCCCTTTCCTACTTTTCTATTTGAATGCGTCTGGTGGTGTGGTATTCGCTTTGGACTGCCTTCTCGCTGGTCCCAGGTTCAGACCCCGCCTCAGACATTGCCAGTGACAGATTTTTATTACGACAGCTATCCGCCCGGTGCGCCGAACATCGAGGGAGGATCTAAGTAAGTACTAAGTAAGTAAGTACTAAGGAAGACTAAGTAAGTAAGTACTAAGTAAGTACTAAGTAAGTAAGTACTAAGGAAGTAAGTACTAAGTAAGTAAGTACTAAGTAAGTACTAAGTAAGTAAGTACTAAGTAAGTACTAAGTAAGTAAGTACTAAGTTAGTAAGTACCAAGGAAGACTAAGTAAGTAAGTACTAAGTAAGTACTAAGTAAGTAAGTACTAAGTAAGTAAGTACTAAGTAAGTAAGTACTAAGTAAGTACTAAGTAAGTAAGTACTAAGTAAGTACTAAGTAAGTCTAAGTAAGTAAGTCTAAGTAAGTAAGTACTAAGTAAGTAAGTACTACGTAAGTAAGTACTAAGTAAGTAAGTACTAAGTAAGTAAGTACTACCTAAGTAAGTACTAAGTAAGTAAGTACTAAGGAAGTAAGTACTACGTAAGTAAATACTAAGGAAGTAAGTACTAAGGAAGTAAGTAATAAGGAAGTAAGTACTAAGTAAGTACTAAGTAAGTACTAAGTAAGTACTAAGTAAAAAAGTACTAAGTAAGTACTAAGTAAGTGCTAAGTAAAAAAGTACTAAGTAAGCTGCCACTCCCCCCCCCCCCCCCATCCCCGTCCCCCGGGCAGTTATTCGAGAAGTTTGGGATCGGATGCAACAATCTTCACTTCTGAAGGAACATTCCCCTGCCGTCCAGGGGAGGGGGGGGGAGGTTTGAACAAGGATGTAATAATTATAATTCCGACGGAACATCTAAAACAAAGCCAATATACAATTAGCCAGAAGTAGCTAAAATTAAACTCTCCCCACCCCCACCATTTCTTTTATACTCTCTAAAACTTCCACATTTTAAACAAAAACTGTTTACAAGACTTCATTGCCATCGGAACTGCTTCCACGACATGCTTCTTTTATTCTGAAACGGCGGACAGAGAGGAGGACCTTCAGTCCTGGGTGAAATATGTTCAAGGAAAAGTCATTTTATATTAAAGTGGGCCAGGAAATATGTGCGCGCGTGTGTGTATGTGTGTGTGTATGTATGTGTGTATGTGATGTGTATGTGTAGGGGTCAGAGGTCCGACAAATGATGGGAGAAAAAAAAAAGAGAAAAAAAGAGAAAAAAAAAAGGCGGTCAGGGGCTGGAAGAGAGACTTGTCCACTGGACAGCTCCTCGATCCGGAACAAAGGGCCCCAATCTTATCTTGACTCATCAATATTCTCTCCCCCTTATGCCATAGGTTTTGTGAAGGGGTCAGCGCCTGGTGATTTGATTTATTCTTAAATTACCTCCCTTCGCATCCTCATTTCAGGCGCTCATAATATTCCGTCCCTCTCTCTCTCTCCCGCCGTCCACTCCTCTCCTCTTTGACTGATATTGCTATCCTCCCAGTTATAGGAGGAGGGAATAGAGGGCCCGGGGGGGGGGGGGGGCGGCTGAAAAAGGGAGAGAACTTAGCAAGGAAAAATTGTGAAAAATTTAAAGATTGTCAAATTGTAATAATTTTTAAAAATTACGAAATTTATGTTCGCCCTTTAGAAAAGAGTAGATTTATAGCAATTCTTGGAGCTGTTTGTAATCCACACTTGAAACATTATCAATATTTATAGACATGTTTTCTACTATAGCCGGAAAAACTGGGAAATTTGAAGATCTACAGCCAGAAATGTTACGAAACTGGCAATGTAGAGCCTAAAATAAATCAGAAATTAAAACAATAAGGTTTTGTAGATTTAGGAAGCGCGGTGGCTGAGTTGTAAAGCGCTTAAATTCCGAACCGGGGTTCCGGGTTTGAATCCTGACAAAGACAGGGATTTTAATTTTGGGATAATAGAAAGAAAACTATATGGAGAGCTCCCTGATTTGGAAACCACTGCGCAGTTCATCTCATATATTGGTCTAGTCATCTGAACAATCCAACATAACAATGATAACGAAGAAGAAGAAGAAGAAGAAGAAAATTTTGGGATCTTTTGGGCGCCTCTGAGTCCATCCAGCTCCGATGGGTACCTGACATAAATTTGGAAAAGTAAAGGTCGTTGTACTGGTCACATGACACCCTCGTTGATCGTAAACCAACAAAAAAAAAAAGACTTTTTATATCTTTACTCATCTGCCCTATTGATCGCGAAGTCTGAAAGCGGAACTTTACTTTGGAGATTAACAGACTTAAACTGATGCGCGCCTCGGTCATGGCAACATTTTTATTCGCTTGCGAATCTTGGACTTCAGAACTGGAAGTGGAAGATCCTAGTGAGGGAATGGAGAAGCTATAAAAGGATCCGAGGTATCACATACCAACCGGATACAAATGAGGAAATCTGAAACAGGATCGTAATGTGCCCCAAGATAACCTACCGACCATTATCAAAGAAATTAAAATACAAGAAAAGTAAAAACTATATATAACGAGCTCCTTATGTCTCGCAAAGACTTTCCTACAAGGAACAGTACCAGCGATGGGAGGACAGCTTCAAAGACTGGGCGGTAAATCAATGAAATGTATTCGTCATGGCAAAAGACAGAGAAGAATGGAGAGAGCCTGTCGACAGATCATGTGTGGTGCCCCATCGGTGAAAGTGAATGGTGAAGCCAGAAAATTTAAACCCCAGAGGCAGAAAGTTACAATACTCAAATGTCACATTGACATTAGCCTAATCTACAGCGAATACCGACTACAACCAAATGACCACTCGAAGTATTCTTTAGAAAAAAAACATAATACAATAATACGAATGTCTGATTGGCAAAGATACAAAGAACTCAATGACACTGGTATGATGGACGCGTCATTTAGAAGAGGAACTTAAAAAAAAACACAAGCGACGAAAAAATATAATGATAAGAGAAGCAACAAGATGCTTAAAATACATGAGCTTAAAAAAAACAACAACCCAGAAGAACTTAAGCTGGGATAATAAAAACCGATCGAAGTGTATCATCTCTAAAAGCCGTCTCTCTCTTGCCTCTCTCTGCCTCTCTCTCTCTCTCCTCTCTACCTAATGGTGGCTCCAATAACAGCAGCAATTATCAGACAATTTGAGGACACGTAGAGTAGTTTTTGAGAGTAAAGAGGGAGGTGGGGGGATTTGTCCCCGGGATGTGACGACCTGAAGTCTGGGTTGATGCTGTTTTTGTCTTTTTTTTTCCGTCTATGTTCAGATTTTGGAAAGAAAGTCTTCAAAACAAAGGGAATGTGATAGTTCCTATCTAGTTTTAGGATGCCGACTTTTAAATAGATATATCGTGAGTCTTTCTACCCTCAAATAAGGGGGAGTAGTTTAAGCCTCTGATAAAGGTGAGCCTGTTAAGCCTCAGATAAAGAAGAGCCTTTTTCAGCCTCGGATAAAGGGGAGTCTTTTCAGCCTCAGATAAATAAGAGCCTTTTTCAGCCTCGGATAAAGGGGACTCTTTTCAGCCTCAGATAAATAAGAGCCTTTTTCAGCCTCAGATAAAGGGGAGTCTTTTCAGCCTCAGATAAATAAGAGCCTTTTTCAGCCTCGGATAAAGGGGAGTCTTTTCAGCCTCAGATAAATAAGAGCGTATCACCCTGATATGCTCTGCACTAAAGTAGTAGTAGACTAGAGCCTAGTGTAAGAATTCATTCGAAATGCATGAATGAATTAATTTTAATTAGAGTGTTGAAATTGATTAGAGTGATACTAGGGCAACTGCGGCACAGAGCGAATGTGTAAAAAAAACTGAAAAGAAGTAACTGGTTTTTGGACTTGGGGAAGGGTCAAGGGCGCAGATTTTCCTTTCCTCTTCCGGGTCACATAAATTTTTGTTTCAAAATTATCAACATCTTAAAAGTTTTCACAAGGTAGGTATGGACAGAGAGGAAAATGTTGCGTAAGAGAGAGAGAGAGAGAGAGAGAGAGAGAGAGAGAGAGGCGGGAAGATAGAGAGGAAGCCATAGTGAAAATGAAGTAAGAGAGGAAAGAGAAAGAGATAGAGGATGGAGAAAAGGGGAGAGGAGGAGATAGGGATAGATAGTAGTTAAGAAGAGACAGATGGACTAAAAGAGAACATGGGAGACGAATAGAGAGATATAACAAAAAGAGAAGAGAAAGAGAAACATAAACAATCAGACTACCCAATGTCAAGGACGTCTATGTCCAACTTTCTCATTCTGTGCGAACATAAAATGTGTAAGCACTTCTTAGCTTGCAGTCTGCAGTGTAATACTCTACCTCACACTTGGACCTCTCAACATAAAAGTAGCGAATTAACATCCAAACATCATTCATGACATCGCAAGTACAACATCACACTTGATCGATCTAAGCAGCCTGATGCTACACGAGTGTCACATATTCACTACGTCACAGAGAAGGCTTTAATCCACGTCATAGAGTCAATGACGTCAAATAAAAGGCATACGAGCCGAGAACTATATATGAAGACGAGTGTCTTCTGGGATCACATTTCAAAGAAGACGCTAAAGAACTTATTGTTATTTCTGGAAATGTTGAGTTAGATAAGATAAGATAAGATAAGATAATTTTATTGGTTCAAACCAGTGGAAGTTCATTTTGACTACAGCATTACTATCATAACAATAACTACCATAACAATAACAATATGGATGCGAATACGAGTTCAAAGAAGATTACGTCCCTTAAAAATAATGAGACATGTTTCCAAAAAGCATCTTTTCAGCGGTGGCTGAGCGGTAAAGCGCTTGGCTTCCGAACCGGAGACCGGGGTTCGAATCCTGGTGAAGTCTGGGATTTTAATTTCGGGATCTTCGGGCGCCTCTGAGTCCACCCAGCTCTGATGGGTACCTGACATTAGTTAGGGAAAAGTAAAGGCGGTTGGTCGTTGTGCTGGTTACATGACACCCTAGTTAACCGTGGGCCACAAAAACAGATGGCCTTTACATCACCTGCCCTATAGACCACACGTCTGAAAGGGGGACTTTACTTTATATTAACTTCGCTAACGTTAGAAGCACCTCTTTCAGATTTCGAGATCTACAGGACTAAAGATGTGAACGTTGTTATGGCACGATTTGGATATAGTTATTTTTTTGTTTTAGCCAAAAGGGTGGGGGGAAGGAAGAGGGAGAATTTGAAAATCTCCTCGGGCCACCACATGAGGGGGCTCCAAATTAGTGGTTTTTTTTTACATTAAAAATTAGATATTACGCAAAATGCAGGGGCCCCCCAAAGTGGTCAAGCCCCCCCCCGGGCCCCCAAACGATGGGAAATTCCTAGCTACGCCCCTGGACGCGACTAGTACAAATTAGACTAGGTTTTGAGGAAGAATAGCGAAACGTAAATAGATACTTCTGAAGGCAGAGGCAGAGTTTTTATGGAGGTAGAGATTTAGCTTGAAGACATTCGACAGTTCCCTTCGTTGTTATTTAAACTTCTTGTTCGACATTCGCTATCATCATTGACTAACTTATAATGTTGGCTTTTCGCCTGTGGTATTGGATTTCGTTATTTGAAAGTTACCTCCGTTTTGGCTTTATCTGTGTAAGACACAGCGCAAGCACCGGACAAGGTCATCTCTTTCTATGGCCGAGCGTTAACAAAAGTGTCATGTGGCCAGCACAACGACCAACTTTTTTTCCCCCAAATTATTTCAGGTAATCATTAGAGTTGGTTGAACTCAGGTGATTCCCAAATTAAAAATTCCAGTCTTCATCGAGATTTGATCGGGGGTCCTATCAGATCGAAAGCCAAACGCTTTAACACTCAGCCACCACTCCCTTAACTAAAAAAATAAAAGTTTGTACATTGTAAATGTGTAAAGAGAGAGTATTGCAAGGTTTATTTTTTTCCTTTACGCTCCTTCTCGGGAGTAAGAATTGACGCACCAGATTACTTGTACTTGGAGGCGAAATGAGCTCAAATAGTCAATTAGTCCAATCATTGGTATATGAGATGATAAAGCTGCTATCAGGATTTGAATCCAAGACTTCAAGCAGCAGCTCAACTACCCCATCCCTAAGTAAAACATTGTGGGTTAGTTTACCTGTAAAGAAATTTTATTAAATATTCAAATCACTCATCACTCGTTATATTCATCGTTACCTTGTGTTAAAGGGGAGGTAAGCACGTTATTTGCGATAAGCTACACAGCTGTATGTAGAAAGTCGATAAATTAAAATTGTCGATGTTTACCCAAGGGAACTGATAGAAAACAAAAATCATTAAATATTTTATGAAGATATATTTGGTTTTAGTTCTCGGTGGAGTTATCTAACTTGTATGGGCCAAATAAGTTTTGTTGAAATTAAGTGACTGACGGAATCGTTAAGGGGCCACTTACTTCTCTCTCTCTCTCTCTCTCTCTCTCTCTCTCTCGTTCCTCTTTTCTTTTATCCGTCTTCCTCTGTATATATATATATATATGTATATATATGATATTATATATCTATTTATCTATCATACTATTTCTCTGTCTCGGAGTATCTGGGAGAAGGTTTTCCGTGCTGCCTTTAGAAGCTCAGCAAACACAACTCTGCTTGAGTCGAACTCAAAACCCCCTTTAAAGGTAGCCAATCCATAGCCAAGCGGTTTTGTCCTCTCGGCCACACATCCAGTTTCTCTCTGTCTCTCACTCTCTCTCTCTCTGCTTCGTATTCTCTCTTTATCAACTCTGTTAGGCGCCTCCGCGCTGTGTCTAAATGCAGCTAAGTTAAACAGAGGTAACACTCAACGAAATCCAATAACACAGGCGAAAGACCAACAAGGTAAGTCATTCGACGCTGAAAGCGAATGTCGAATAAGTTTAATAAAAACAATGGGAACCGTCAAACCGTCGACTGTCGTCAAGCTAAATCTCTACGTTCATAAAAAAAAAAAAAAAAACAACTGCCTCTCTCTAAAGCCGTCAAGAGTGGTCCGTTTGCATCAGCGGTTCTCAACCTTTTGTTCTCGGCGACCCCTTTTCACAATCCACTCTGCCGCGACCCCCTCCCCCACCCCCCCCCCCCCGCATACACACACAGCAATAGAAGAGTAGACAAAAACAATCCATTTTTTCAATGGCAAATCGTCAATCGACCCCCAAGGGGGTCGCGATCCACAGGTTGAGAGTCCCTGGTTTACATCGATTTCTATTTCGATATTCTTAATTAATCAAATCCTAGTCTTGTGTTTAATAGTGGCCCGTCATTGTCTCAAGTCAAAACTCCCCTATTTACGAAACAAATAACTAATTCCTAATCTTGCCATAACACCTCTTTTCACACCACTCAACAAAACCTCAGCTATAACTCGACGCGACACCTCCCCGCTAAGGATTTACTCATGTTAAGAAATAGGGCTCGTGTCCTTCACACCTAAGAGTATAATACTCTGTACTTTAATATCCATTTTCGGTATTTGTTTTTTCACTTATAACAAGCATATCAAGGAATTAAAACCACAGACTTCCATTCTTTATCTCTACACTCTTACAACCAAGCCACCCGAGAAATCTATGTCAAACACAGACTACTATAAACATAAACAAAATAATTTATAGCCCGGTATTTAGAAAGTAACTATTGTTTTTACTTTAAAGAAACAACAACACTTTGCATAAAACTTCAGCATTAAGGCTATAAAGCCTCAAGTTCCCCATCTTAAAACCGGCCTCGGTGACACAATAGAACACTCCAGTAGGTGTCAACCATCGATTTTCAATACACGCGGACGCACAAACCTGTAGACCGAGTGTCGAAAGGAATGAGAGAAGACGCTATGTGGGATTCAATTGGACTGCAGTCTCTGGAGGATTTCGTTTGTTTTCATTGTGAAAAAAATAAAAGGGGACGATGATATACACAAAAATAATTAATGACATATGCGGGCTTGGGTGCAAAACAATGCATAATATAGCAAGGCGAGGCCTGTTTTAGTATTGGGAACGCCTCAGCCAAGACAATTACTGCAGCGCTGAATAACAATGGAAGAAAAGTGTGCTTATCGACTATAAAAATATAAACTCGCTGAAGGTGTTAAATTTTATAGTTTGTGGGTCATTAAGGGATTGAAAGTGTGTATATGTGTGTGTATATGTGTGTGTATGTGTGTGTGTATGTGTGTGTGCTATTAACGTGTGTTCGTATATCACAGTTGTTCCTCTATAAATGACTTTTTTTGTTCGATTGCTCCAACTTACTTTCACATACTAACAACCAATTAAAACAGACACCTCCAATGGGGGATTCTGCGCGTGCATGCTAATTATAGACACGTATACAACTTTGTCCTAGCATTTGGAATATGAAATCTGATTTTTGCGGGTGGCATCTCTCGGTATTTTATTTTGTGTTTGCAAGATATAGTTCAGTGTCTTATATTGACTTGGAACCTATCGGTGTGCATGTCTATCTAATATATATATAATTGAAAGTAAGGCGTATGTATGTATGCATGTATGTATGCCCCGAATCAAAATAAAAACCGTTTGACCAATCTTGATAAAACTTAGCATAAATGTTTCTTAGATCATGGCGGAGACCGTAGTTATGTTATGTCCCTCTTACAGTCGGAGGGCCCTAAAAATAAACAAAAAGTACCTACATTTATCACTGTTAAATAACGAAACTTTTTAACAAATCGGGTAAACCCGTTTTCTCAGTATTTTATATTTGATTTGATTAGGTCGACTAAACGGGTAAACCCATTTTCACACTCTACTTTTGTGAAAGGAACATTCTCCATCTTTAACATAAATCTAAATTAAAACCAGCAGATCAGTCATACTAAAGTCTTCAGGCCGCTCGGGTCATATCCAGCTAGTATATATATATATATATATATATATATATATATATATATATATATATATATATATATATATATATATATATATATATATATATATATATATATATATATATATATATATATATATATGTAATAGATGTAATAAAACGTGACCTCAAATCAGTGAACATCAAAACTGACAATTGGGAAGACATAGCTCTGGACTGCAACAGATGGAGAGAGACAGTGACCAAGAAAGCTATGGACAGTGAAAGTACATGGGTCTCAGCTCAGGAAGAAAAACGTACAATCCGAAAAAATGGCCAGCTCCTTTACCACCGAAGCAAAAGCCACCTTAACCTGCGCTATCTGTGGACGGGAGTGTCTCTCCAAAATAGGGCTCCACAGCCACATGAGGAAGTGTGCTCGGAGATGAACCATAGTCGTTCTACGACTGAAGGAGGAGGCCAATGATGATGATGTATATATTCGTCAGTTTTGTTTAGATTTGAAAAATTAAAAAGCGCAATTAAAAATATAACTTAACCATTGGCCTGACTGATCAATGTTTATCAAATGGTTAATAATAGTATTTTTAACGCGTAACAAAGCGAAAGCAATGTGTAAATAAAACTGTTCCGCAAGGGCCGACCATGAGTTTGTGCCTAACACGAACTCCCATTATTATATGCATTTTTTTAATTTCTAAGATTTAATGCGCATTATCAGCTTTACGTCATACTTATTAAACCCACTTTTTCCTTCTTCAATTATTTTTGTTTCCTTTACATTTTGTTTCCAGTTTCAAATTGAATTTATTTATTGTTAAATAATTATTTTAAAGGTTCTGTCACCAAAATGTATGTTAGACTTTTTTGTTCCCGATTTTCTTGGTTGCTGGGGTCTCCCCAATGATCTATTTGGTTCTTTCTTTCAAGAGCTCGTTCGCTTTGGGACAGAAATGGTCCAGTATTCAAAATCTTAAAACACCCATTTAGCAACAGGACAGCTGAGTGGAAGAGGTGTGTGTGTGTGTGTGTGTATGTGGTGTCATTCGGTGTGGACAAGAGCTGCCAACTTGACCAACATTTTGGTTTTAGTTGCGTGAAATATCAGGGCGCTGGACTAGTGGCATGAAGGAAAAGGGCGCTGGAGGTTAGAAAAAGGAGAAAACATAATTAGGAAATGAACCTAATTAGGAAATGAACCTAATGAAGAAATGAACCTAATGAAGAAATGAACATAATGAAGAAATGAACATAATGAGGAAATGAACATAATGAAGAAATGAACATAATGAAGAAATGAACATAATGAAGAAATGAACATAATGAAGAAATGAACATAATGAAGAAATGAACATAATGAGGAAATGAACATGAAGAAATGAACATAATGAGGAAATGAACATAATGAGGAATGGAAATGAACATAATGAAGAAATGAACATAATGAGGAAATGAACATAATGAGGAAATGAACATAATGAAGAAATGAACATAATGAGGAAATGAACATAATGAAGAAATGAACATAATGAAGAAATGAACACAATGAAGAAATGAACATAATGAGGAAATGAACATAATGAAGAAATGAACATAATGAGGAAATGAACATAATGAGGAAATGAACATAATGAAGAAATGAACATAATGAAGAAATGAACACAATGAAGAAATGAACATAATGAGGAAATGAACATAATGAAGAAATGAACATAATGAAGAAATGAACATAATGAAGAAATGAACATAATGAGAAAATGAACATAATGATGGAATGAGCAAGTATGAGAGAATAAGTGGGTATGAGTGATTGAAAAGAAAAATTAAAAAATGAGAATTTTTTTTTTCAATTGTTAAGTTTACAAAAATCCATTTTTGACATCTAAAAATATTTATAAATCATTATTGTCACACTGTCACGCTCTATCTATCAAATGTTAAAGCAGCATTTGACAGAGATTTGGGTACCCGGGGGGATTGACCTCTTTGGAGGCCCCTTGCATTTTGACATTCGACATATGACATGAGATAATGTACGCAAATATATATAAGCCCAAAATCAAATTGGTTCAGTATATCAGTAAACTTAACAAAAAAATAATCATGAAGACTCTTTTAATGAATATTGCCGTTGTTTATTAGTTTAAATAATGCACAAGTGACAACTCTCAATTGATATCGCTTCACGTCGTGCATTCTGTGCAGCAAAGACATCTATAACAACATCTACATCGATACTTTCTAGTATTTGTGACTTCACTGACATTAAAGCCATGATAAGCCTTTCTTGTGTCATTGTGCTCCTGAGATACTTTTTGATGAACTTGAGCTTTGAGAATGATCTCTCACATGACGTAATGGAAGTGGCCTGAGTAAGCGGTATTAGGAGGAGGTTGCAAAGTTTGAGCAAACGTAATTACCATATGAAGCTTTTTTTCCTAAATATGTCTATTGGTGATTGTATGGCTGGTTGAAAAGTGCTCGTGCATCAATGACATCCTTGAAAAAGCGATTTTCCATTTATTTCATCATACAAACAGGAAAAGTAGCACAGTTTGTCATAAGCGTGTCTTCATCTAACAGGTGTCTTGGTTCAAGAAGAAACCCAAAGGTATCCATTTTCTTTCCAGCCTTTGGAATCTGCCCTTCATCTCCATATGAAATCTGT
The DNA here is from genome assembly GCF_947242115.1 of Biomphalaria glabrata. Classification (NCBI taxonomy): domain Eukaryota; kingdom Metazoa; phylum Mollusca; class Gastropoda; family Planorbidae; genus Biomphalaria; species Biomphalaria glabrata. The sequence goes on from NC_074724.1 coordinate 34,658,978, forward strand.
CCAGCACTTCTGTCGCAACACGTTTGAATTGCAGTTCTGTTGACAGTCCTACATTAGAACTCAACTTCCCATCAAGTCTTTTCTTTCTTCTGGTTATTTTGATTACAGGGAATCCATAGTTTTCACTATCTTCTTTTGCTTTTTCGATGGATTGGGTTTTTGTCTGTTTCTCATCATTTTGCAGAAAGCATGAAAGGGTACTAATTTCTTTAGCAGCTTCCCGTATATGCAGTCTAGACCTTTGTAGTTTCTTCTGAACTATATTAATTGGGCGTAGGAGCTTTGACCAGAATTCAAGATAGGCAAAAAATTCTTAATTTTCCACTGCATGAAGAAGATTCAGAGCATACAAAAGTGGGAAAGATCCATATCTCGTTATGCTCGAGTATAGAAATACTCCGATAAGTAGACTGCCGTGTTCACCATCACATCTGCTGACGAGTAGAAGACTCAGGGAATCATTCCAACTGATCCCAAACTATTGAAACCATCGGTAGCTCAAAATGCAGAGACATTACTCAACGAACGACAGATTAAAAGCAAAGTGAAATACGATGCAAAAGCTAGACTACCTAAAGATTATTCTGTCGGAGAGTTCGTCTAGGTCAAACATGCCAGAAAGCAGTTGTCATAAAAAAACATTCAGCACCCAGATCTTAAATCATAAAGACAAACGATGGAAAAACATACAGAAGAAATCAACGCTTTTTGAATAAGAGTTTCGATGAAGACATCTCTGGGTACTATGATACCGATGAAGACAATGAACTGCAAACTATTGGAACAAACGAAACAGACAGTTATAGACTAATGTCTAGAGAACTTATTGTGACAGTCAAGACAACCAGAAGTGGACGAATTGTTAAAGTTCCTAGTAGACAGGGCGGCCTTAGGCCTCTGCAGCCTATGCGGTCGCAGTGGGACCCGCGCTTTCATAGGCCCCGCGCTGATTCTAAGTAGCCTATTAAATTAAACCAATATAACGTAAATAAATTAACATGGTTTTCGCGATCTCCTGATTTTCCAGGGCCTCCAGGAAATCTCACGAAAAGGCAAAATATGCGATAAAGTCCTGAACTTTTTTTGAATTTATTCAGATCTCCTGAAGAATAGACGAAATTGACATTTTGGGGTGCCAATAAATAAAAAGTGGCATTGCAAGCTTTCATTTGATAAAAATTTATTGTAAAGACGAAAGTAGGCCTATTTTCTAATTCAAAAAAAATAATTATGACATTATGCTTTTCCCTACCCATACTAGGCCCCGCGCGATCCGTTTCGCATAGGGCCCCGCAAATGCTAGATATCACTCTTAAGAACTTTAAAAGGAAGGGTGTGATAATAACTTCAAAAGGAAGGATGTGCTAATATTATATGATATTACGTCATTGTTTGTTGTTTATGTTTTGTGCGAAAGCAAAAGGATTAGATGGAAATAAAAAAGGGAGTTTCCATTGAATGGAGGAAAGCATGGGCGTAGCCAGGGGGGGGGGTTCTTGGGGTTCAAACCCCCCCCGAAATGAAATCCCCCCCTTGGGGGGGGGGGGGAGTCGGAATTTAGTGACTGATTTTTAGCGGCCCCCGTAAGGGGAAAAAGCCGCTATTAGGTTTGTGCAAAATGTCCGTCTGTCCGTCTGTCCGTCTGTCCGTCTGTCCGTCTGTCCGTCTGTCCGTCTGTCACACTCAGATCTCGAAAACTAGAAGAGATATGAAAAATATTATTTCATCATTAAATCCGGCTTGAAAAGTTTAGGTGCAACGGCTACTTTTGGTTTTCTAAAAGCAAACCGTTTAATTTATAAAATTAATTATGCAAGCGATTTTTTCATAAAAATACACCAATTCTAAAACAATTACGTAAATGTAAGGGAGGCAATGTTACAATATGCTAACAAAGATGGACAATTTTTGTGTATTTTCAGTATCACTAAGTCAAATATATTTTTAAAATGTACAGGAAATGTTTACAACAAATACAAATAATAGTTAAAGATGTTTTTTCTGGTCAACTAGCAGCTAAAATTAAAAGAAAACATTTCTGTTTGTTTATAAAGGTTAATAATGCACTTTGTATGTAAATGTCACGCACATTTTTTTAAATGGACTTTTTATGCAGCGATTTTCGTGCAGTAGCGTAACGTCGCAACATGATAAGGTGCTAAACCAATTCCTTAAACTTTTTTTAAAATCACATTTTATTTATTTTTTGTTTAGTGCCCCCATCCGAATAAAAGAAGCTTATTTTTGTGCGTTTTGTCTGTTGGTCGGTCTGTCCGTCACGTTTAGATTTAAAAAACTAGAACTCTAAAAGCTATTGTAAATCTGATTTACCCTTTAATGTTCCTCCCATAACATCTCAATAGTTTTAAGTATCTAAAATTGATTGTTCCGGATTTTTTCGTGCAAAACTAATCAACGCCAACAAATGTTTGTTTGCTCTTCTAACTTATATTACATTCAATTTCCATGCTTAAACGTTGCAAAAACACATTATCAATAAAATGTTGTTCCGTTTTTTATGTAAATAGCATATTAATGCTAAATCATAATCTCTATACTGACTTATATTTCATTAAGTGTAAAAATGTTCCGGATATTGTTTTATAAAACATGAATTATGCCTAATGATTGTTTGAAATCGCATAAGGCTTTTAAAAAAAGTAATTTACTAGAATTGATTACTGAAAATTACTTTTTAGACATGTAATTTTCTTGTAAAACATAACATAGAAGTTTTGTAATCGATAAAGAAAGTTCCGGATTTTGTTTCTTACAAATCGTCGCCAGAAATTTCCGAATTTATTTAAAAATCTACTAACGCCAAACAATTGTTTGAACTCCCTCTTCTAATTAATAAACAAATAATCTTCTCATTTACGAAATAATGTTTTTACGGATTTTTATGAAAAATATTTTAACTCACTACTCTCTTACAGTACATTTAACTTTCTACCTAAAACATTAAAAAATCTAATTATCGTTAATATTATGTTCCGATTTTTAAGGAAAACAGAATCCAAACACCAAAGTAAGGTATGAAAATCTCTCCACGTGGCTGTAGTACATCTAATTTTTATACGAGACCATCCAAAAAATTTAATTAACGGTATTACATTTATCTGAAATTCTCTTTTTCTTTTACTATTTATACAAACATCCGGAACAATCTATTATATAAACTTTTCAATTGTGTTCATACCTAAAAATTATTGCGATGTTTTGAAACGTAAAATAAAGGTTAATCAATTTTTAATAACTTTTAGTTGTTTTTTTTATATCAAGATAACGGACAGACCGACTGACAGACAAAACGCAAAAATGTGGCTTTGATCCTTTTTAAATAATATCTATTAGAACTCAGTGCACCAATGTCTATGAACCCTCGTTAAATATCTCGTGTAAATAAAGACATTTTTTTTATGGTACCGGTACTAGCCTATTGTGAGGTAATGGATTTTTTTTTTCTTTGACGTCATATGAATGGACTCTTTAAATGTAATGTTAAAAGAACGCACTCGGTGCACCAATGTTTATTAACCCTCGAAAAAATTGCTTGTATCAATGAAAACATATTTTAGTCTAACTAAGCCGTGTGACGTAGTGTTTTTTTTTTTCCTTTGACGTCACATGGAATGAATTCTTTAAATGAAATGCTAAAAGAACGCACTCGGTGCACCAATGTCTATGAACACTCGAGAAATGGCTCGTGTTGATAAAGGTGATTTTTAGTCTAGCTAGGCCTTGTGACGTAGTGTTTTTTTTTCCTTTGACGTCATATGGAATGAATTCTTTAAATGAAATGCTAAAAGAACGCACTCGGTGCACCAATGTCTATGAACACTCGATAAAAGGCTCGTAATGATGAAGGCGATTTTTATTCTAGCTAGGCCGTGTGACGTAGTGTTTTTTTTTCCTTTGACGTCATATGGAATGAATTCTTTAAATGAAATGCTTAAAGAACGCACTCGGTGCACCAAAGTCTATGAACACTCGATAAATGGCTCTTATAGATGAAGGCGATTTTTAGTCTAGCTAGGCCGTGTGACGTAGTGTTTTTTTTTCCCTCTGACGTTATATGGAATTAATTCTTCAAATGAAATGAAAAAAGAACTCGGTATAGTAATGTTTATTAAGCCTCGTTATGTGACTCGCGTTTAAAAAAGGAATGATATCTTGATTTAGATCTAATCTAGATTTTTTAAACTAGATCTAGATTTTTATTACAGTAGGCCTATATCTAGATCTGGATTTATATTCTAATTAAAATTATTTTAGAGTCTAGATCTAGAATTTCTAGATCTAGTTTAGACTAAAATAGACTAGATTAAGATGTAGAATTTCAATTTCTAAACTTAAAGTGTAAAAAAAAAAGTGTAGATTTTCATTTCCAAACGTTTTGATCAATATTGTAATGTTTTAATATACTAAAACTAATCTACTATTTTTTTATTAAATTTAAATTTAAATTTACGGCAAATGAATCTTTGAAACATTATTACTTTTGACCATCGGATGGCTGCCTGGTCGTGCGGTTTGCGCGCTGGACTGTCGTTCAGATTTATGGATGGCCCAGGGTTCAAACCCTGCCCGCTCCCATCCCCCGTCGTCCTGCGGGAGGTTTGGACTAGGAAGTAATTATCTTCAACTCTGAAGGAACATCCGAAACGTGTAAAACATTTTACATCAAAATTAAATCACCTCTTGAATATTATTTGCGAATATGCAGATCCGACAGGGATCCGACTTCGACGGGGGCCGCCTCTGAGTTTGTGTAACACAAACTCTCTTTGTAATCTTGTTTGCTTTGATTTTGTTTATTTTAGGTGAGATTTTAATACTAAACCATCACTTGCCCTAGCACAACCAAAGGGGTTTTGAGTTTAAAACCCCCTACCAGGGGGGTTCGAGTTTAAAAACCCCTACCAGCGGGGTTCGAGTTTAAAAACCCCTACCAGGGGGGTTCGAGTTTAAAACGCCTACCAGAGCGGTTCGAGTTTAAAAACCCCTACTAGGGGTTTTGAGTTTAAACCCCCTACCTGGGGTTTTTGCAGTTAACTCCCCCTCTTCTATAAAACAAAACCAAAAAAAAATGCAAACGAAAATCCCCTAATTCCAAGAGCACAGTTAAGGAAGATTTTGATTTTAAAACCCCGTCTAAAATTTACGATAAACCCCCTCTTTAATATATAAAAAAGCTAATTAGGCACTCAAAATGTTATGAGCGTAGCTAAATGGGTTTTGACTCAGTTTTGAAGGTAAAAAATACCTCTTTTTAATAATAAAAAAAAGCAAATTATACACTAAAAATGTTATGAGTGTAGTCTATGGGGTTTTGAGTTTAAACTCCCCTCCAGTGGAGTTTGAAGCTAAAAAATACCTCTTCAATTTAAATAAAAGAAAATTACTCACTCTAAAATCTATGAGCGTAGTCAAAGGGGTTTTGAATTTAAACCCCCCGCCATCTTCAGTGTAAGAAAAAAAGCAAATTACGCACTCAAAATGCTATGAGTGTTGCCGAAAGGGGTTTTGAGTTTAAACCCCCATTCAGAGGGGTTTGGTGCTAAAAATACATCTTCAATATAATAAAAAAAGCAAATTACACACTAAAATTATATGAGCGTAGCCAAGCCAATCGGGGGTTTTGAGTTTCTTCTACAGATGACTTTTTTTTTAAAGTTTAAAACCCCTCCAGATGGTTTTGAGTCTAAGATCCCCCTACAGAGCATTTGAGGTGCAAAACCCCCAACAGAAGATTTTGACGATAAAACTTCTCTTTTCGATATAAAATCTAAAGCAAACTACAGTCACTTAATTCCAAGAGCGTATTCAAGAGCGGTTACTTATTTTTACCAGTGGCAGGGGTCCATTAATAAACTGCATTGAATAGTCATCTGCCGAAATTGAAAAACACTAAATGTGGCTCAACAAAGATGGCTAAGACAGATTTTAGGAGTCATTTATAGAGATCGGGTCTAAATCAAGGAAATCCTATGTCGAACTGGGAGTCGACCCCTTAGTAAGATTGTGAGAGAACGACGCATGAGGTTTGCGGGACATGTTCTCCGACAAAATGAATTACGCATAAGAAGAGTTGCAATGATATGCTAGTACAACTTGACGCCACTCATTCATGGAGGTCTCATGGTAGGTGGGAAGAGGCTTCAGACATTACCAGTGACAAATTTTTATGGAAACTGCTTGACGTCAAATGCTCCGAACGGCGTGGGAGGGTCTAAGTCAGTAAGAATAGCATATTAGGTTTTCGAAATAAAACTTTTTAATAGCATTAAAATGTACTGTAGATACCTCAGAATATGCATTTTGTTGGCTTTCAATACCAGAAATAGTGCTAGTGCTCCTAGCGCTCCCCCAGACCCCTTTGCTAGTAATGTCAGGGAATCTACAATTTTTTCACTAACTCATGGAAGAACCTATTCTAGGGCACAATAAACGTCTTCCGAAAGAATGAAGGGTCAGAATGTAATAAAGATTATGTACACACACACACACATAAATACATAAAAAAAAAATTCGGGGGGGGGGGGGGAGGGGGTCGGAGGAGAAAAAAATTCACCCCCCTCAAACCCCCCCCGAAAAAAAATCCTGGCTACGCCCATGGAGGAAAGATAAATAGAGGGGTAATAACTCGAGTGTGAAGTTTAATTCTGAAATTATAGACGCCAAACCCGAATAATGGACTATTTTAGCATTATTAAGAATAACTTTTAGATCTGTTATACTCGATTCTGTAAATTTTGCTTCAAGGTTAATTAGTGTAGCCACACAATAGGGCCTACTCGCCATTTAGATCTATTATTAGTAAAGGTAACAAGATAACTGAAATTCGCTGTATATCAAGCAGTTTTATTCGTGGCAACAAAGTTTAAAACTCTGAACTTTAAAAAAAACTTTGATCTCTGTGGGAAAAAATATTTTTAAAATGTCAACAAAGTCAACGTACTGATAGACCTAGATCGAGGTTTAGTCATTGTGATAAATTTCATGCATAAATGTTGAAAAAAAAAGACACTTGTTGACACTATTTGTCATTCAAATATATTAATTTATGTATTTACAAATTTATTACGGACACCCATTTGGGGGCCCTCCCTAGGTGGGGGCCCGGGGGGATTTTAAAATTCTCCCCCCCATCCCCCCCCCCCCCCCCCCTTTGGTTACGCCACCGCATGGGTGCATACTCATAGAAAGTGTACCACAGTGTCTGTGATGACCAAGTGAGTTTAACAAATTGACTTGGGTTTCTCCTCATATTTTTAAATTACGTCTAAATATAAAATTCTGTTATATTTAATTCTAGCACCGAAGTTTGTTACTGTTACTTGTTGTTACAAAGATCTACATTTTAAAGTAATTTTTAATCCAATGTCTCCTCTTGACTGTAGTCACTGAGACTGTTTAACCAAGTCTCTCTAGAGCATCGAGTTACTTCCCCTTACTTCACACTGCGAGATTACAAATCAATATCGTCACAAATTAAAATCACGTCTTCCTTTGGCTCCAAGACAACAACAACAAGAAAAAAATTTACCAAAGTCGACCTACTTTCTGAACAATCACACCCTCTTCTCTCTCTCTCTCTCTCTCTCTGTTTCCCTCTGTTTCTCTCTATATATCTGTCTCCCTAACTTTCTCTCTCTCTCTCTCTCTCTCTCTTATTATCTTATTATAGATTACAGATGTTACTCCAAAAAGAAGATAATTACGTCCTACGCATTTCATGTCAATTTTTTTCAATCAATGACTTAAACTCTGCTAAGTTGTTGATTTTTCTGGCTGATTCAGGCAACCCATTCCATTCTCTGTCTCTCTCTCTGTCTATCTATTTCTCTCTCTTTCTCTATGCCTCTCTCTCTATTTCTTTTTGTCTCTCTCTGTTTCTGTCCCTCCGTCTGTCTGTCTGTCTCTATATCTCTCTATATATTTCTTTCTGTCTCTTTGCCTCTCTGTGTGTGTCTTTCTCTCTGTCTTTTTCCTCCACTCCTCAGTGTTCTCGCGCTAAGTCTACAAATCTTCGCTCTCAATTTGTTGGTTGTTACATCTCCGAGTCTGACCAATGTCCCGTGGGACCAAGAACTACAGCCGGAAGAGAAGGGAGTGAATAGAAAAGGACCGGAAAGAGGTGAAAGAGGTGAATGTGTGGGTAAAATTGAATGAATGAAGAGAAAGATGGATGGAGAAAATAATCAAAAGAATTATATTTAAAAAAAAAAGCATTTAAAAGAAAAGCGAAAGAATATAAATAAAACTTAAAAAAAAAAAGAACAATGAAGCTTATACGAATTAGTTCGGATTAAATGTATAATAGATGTAGACAAACAATAATAAATCTGTTACATGAGAAATATTTTGACCAATTGTTTTTGTTTAGCGCTATTTCATGCTTTTAGCTTTTTCAATACGCTGTGATACTATCACTTATCTGGACCACTTGGGAAAATGGGAAAAAAAGGGGGGGGGGAGAAAGAATGGGATATCTGGGTGAATTTTTACCGTATTCGTTTTCTTAAAGCATTTATAAAAAAAAAAAGGCGAAATGACCTAAATTCGAACATATAGCTCAAGCCTACTCAGGCCAACACACTAACCACTTTGCTAGTGAGGTGCCTATGAAATTTGAAGATTGTATCTATTGTTCGTTGCCAACTTACTTTTAATAGGCGACCTATAAAGAGGACAAGTTCAGTTTATGCCACCAACTTCAGTTAAGTACACATTTCTTTCCCTTGCTCGAGATAACAATTAAAAGAATTAATCAGCAATTAACTGATTGGTTAAATTTGATTCTTGTGTTGTCGAGTAAAAAAGAGTAAAAGTGCAAAATTGCAGCTGACCCGAGATTGTGTGTCGGAGATAAAAACGTTTTCAAACTTTTTACCAGACAGACATATTGACGAACAGACCGACAGACAGTGTGAATTAATACAAGCTTTGTAAAAAAGAAGATAAAAAGACGATAAGAAAGTATGTCAAGTAAATATCTTCTTATCTTATCTTATATAATACAGACGTTACTTCAAAAAAGAAGATGATTACGTCCTACGCGTCATGCATTTAGTCATGCATATTAACCAATAACTTAAATTCTGCCAAGTCACTGGTTTTCCTGGCTAGCTTAGGCAACCCATTCCATGCTCTAATAGCACTAGGGAAGAAGGAGTATTTGCACAAATTTGTCCTAGCATATGGAACGAGGAATGTCCGTCTATACCTCCATAAATCCACCTATCTTTCTGTTCATATTAGATCGTTGGTTAGTAGCTCCTAATAGCTAGTACAAGTCGTTTAAATTATAGCTCCTAATAGCTTTGCTTTTAAATTCAAAGTTCTTATTGTGACTGTAAAGCGGAAACCCTGTTATTATATATAAGTTATAATTTTTTAATCTAATAATTTACACCTAAAATTAACGCGTTTTGTTAAACGCTGTAAAATGTATAACACCTGTCAAATGTAAACAAAAAAACAAACACATACTCACACAATCAAGCACATATAATCACACAATCAAACACAATCCAAAGCATATAATCACACAATCAATAACTTTTTATTTTTTTTTTTATCCATGTTTTTATTTGTAAGTTATCATAATTCACAAGTATTAAATCATAAACAATTGAAAAGTGATTAAACTAAAAATATAATAATAGTAATAGAAATATTATTTAATATCAAAGACATACTACCTAACCAATAAACCCCCTAAAGGCAGAAAAATGATACAAGCATCCTCTACTCCAGAACAATCAACACAATATCAGATATACCTGACCCCCAACACACAATCAATAACACAAACACAATCCAAAGAATAACACTATAAAATCCAACACGCACTGCTTTTTTTTTTCATTTAAATTATGATTTTATGCTTTAAAAAGGGTAAAAACAACTTTCCTCTACGTTTGTTCGAACCCACGCCTTTCACATCATGGGCCTGGAGACTAGCAGACGTCATTACACCCGTGTCCCTAACTTCTAAAAAAATAATTCTTAAGCTCGCATTCCCCCATCGTGCTTCGCCAAGTAGGGGAGGGGGGGGGGGTAAACAAGGATAATAAAAGACTCGGGGACGTTTTATGATAAGCATTAGCCGAGACAGCTATAAAGGGAGAACACACGAGGCTGGCGATGAGGGACTCACAATAGAGAGATGAAGGACCGGAGCCGCAGTGATACAAAGTGTTCTAATATATCAGTGATGCCCAAAACCACGGCCCGCGGACCTTATTCGAGCTGTCACCTAGTGCTTTACGGCCTTTAAAAATAACTGCCCGCAGTACCATTTTAAAAGTTGAGAACCGCTTACAAAGTATACACAGTTGATTTTGCTTACTTTAAACAAGTAAAATTTGTAAATACATGGCCTTGTGTAATGAATGGTCTTCATTAAGTTCGCCAGATTGACTGTTTCAGAAAGGTAGTTGGAACCATTAATAACATGATTGTGATATTTAAAGGTGGACAACAGTTGCGCAAGGATTGGCAGAGAAAGTAGAGAACGGAGATTTCGTCTGACATAGACAAAATCAGGGCCGGAGTTCCTACAGTGGTTGACCCCAACATTTACAGAAACTCTAAAGGATGTTATAAAGTGAAACATATTAACATTTCGATGACCTATGCAATACGAATCATATAACTAGATGTTACACGATTGACATTTTCTGAAAGAAAGAATTTCTATTTTTTAACCATTTGTTTATCAAACTGTAGGTCATTGTTATAGCTATTTATAAAACTTATAGTTATAACGCGTTCGATAAATAAGTAGGTGCAGGTGTAGGTGTTAACTGAAATCCTGAAATAAATTGAAAGAAATTTAATATCTCGTGTGGAAATTCGCACTAACAACTGAAACAAGAAACAAAAAAACTCTATTCTCTCCCTTGTTCCTGTGAGCATACGATGGAGAGATCTATAATTAGCGACACTTCGTGATATGTGTCTGATTATGACAGAAAAAAGAAAACATGCAAGGTCCAAAACAAACTTAGATAACTCTTTCAGACAACAATATGCCCAAAAAAGTCAGAGCCGGTTTTACAATAGCTGTCACCCTTTGACATTTTTAGTAAAAAGTTGCATTTATCATTTTTACATAGATTATATCAACTCTGTCTGTCTAGTACAAACTTTGAACGCGATATTTCTCCAACTTCCCATTCTCGGATCAAGTTGAACAATTATTCATTATTCCAAACGAAACACGCATCAATAAAAAAAATAAATAAATAAAACTAATTAACTATTTAATAGTGGTACGCTTCACAGCTAACTACAGAATAAGAAGCATAAATGTTGAAGTTATAATAAGACAAATTAAAAAAAAACGTGCAGTATTTTAAGTTTTATTGCGGACCCATCTGTGACCAACATATTTTGCCACATAGGACACAGACGAAGACGATGTTTATTGGAAGTTATTCAAAATTTCTATTCATTATCTTCTCAGGAAAAAAACAACTCCTAAAAGTAATTTATACGCGGTTATTATTTAAACATTTCCACGGGCTATGATAATTAGCTACGCCCATGATATATTATATATATAGTAGCCGGTATGCCCCACGGGCCTTAGTTTGTGCATCACTGATCTAGCGCCATGTTCCTTTTCATAACTTATATAATTTTTTAGGGTCTTCTTGTTGTGGGCGAGACATTTAAAATACATTACGGTCTCCGCCCTGGTCAACGAAACATTCGTGTCAAATTATAGCGAGATTGGTCAAGCGGTCATACATACATACATAAATACATACTCCTTACATCGTGCTTTATATATTAGAAGGTGTATCACCTCTTACAAAACTATTGCAGTCATGCTTATAAAGAAATATCAATAAAAGGCACTAGCAAGTTCCAATTGCATCTCCTGGATATTGAAAATTATATATATGTTCGTCTTTAACCCTTAAAGTGCTGAGCTGTTTTACAATGAGTACATACAAAATGGAATTACAATTCTGATGTTTAGAGGCTAATCTACCACACGCGTTTAAAGGGTTAAAAGAAGTCAAGTGAATATAATATATTGAAATAATTCGTTCGTACCTAGATATTTGTTAATGTATCAGCCCTATTCGAAAAACTAATCTCTAACCTTCTTTTTTTTTTTCTCTTTTTTTTTTATATACGCATAGAATATTTAATATACATTTTTTTTAAAGCCCTGGGGTTGAAATTTAGGATAGTACAGCGGGGGAATGAAAGAGATAACTCTTAGTTATCCCAGAGTGAACGCAGCATATAAGTAAGGAGAGTTACTCCCCTGGAATGAGAGCTTTTTGGGAAATTTCCGATCTGGTCTTACTGTTTTCTCTATATCCTGTGGGGGGAAATTATGGGCTAATGTTGAGGTGGGGGGGGGGCCTAAAGTAGGAAGTCTGTTTGGGAGGGGGGCGCTGACATGTGAGTAAAGAGATAATTAAAATGGAGCGCGTAGATCAGTTGTGAGGGAAAGTTTACACCATGAGCCCCCCACGGCATTAACACGATATTTAGAGATTTTGTTTTTGCACATAGAGATTTGCTTCATAAAAAAAAAATGTAGAATATTATAGAGGAAACTGTATGTAATTCATTTTTTAACACACACACATACACACAGAAGTAATCAGATCTAACATTCTGAAAGGAATTGAAGATAATGGAGTCTTTCTCAATTCCAAACAAGAATTTACATTGGCGCCCACCTTAGTTCGCTAGAGAAGCTGGGGGTTTGGGGTTGGGGGCAGAGGTGTTTCCTCTATAATGAACTGCAGAAATGCATTGGTAGAGAAAAGTTGTTATAAGTACCACGGTAAAGCTATTTTGTAGATGTTAGCGGAAGGATTCTTATCACTATGTGAATGTATGTGAATGTATGTGAATGTATGTGAATGTAAGGCCAATCTGCTCTGTTTCTTTTACGTCTAAAGAGACAATCTCTTCCTATGCAACTTCTTGTGTGACTTGAGAGGCCAATCCTTGATACACAGCTGCAGTGGAACATCTGTAATCACCAGGCGCTGTTGCACTTTCACCCTTCCTTCTACTTCTGATGTGTAATGCCATCTACAATCCAGGACCTTTCCTTTATGCTTGCTCTCTAAGTGGCTCTAGCCAGTGAATCTTTTTCCCAACTGTTAGTGTCGAATTTTGGAGATTTCGAAGAGCTTCAAGTCGCGTTTGCATGCATCAGTCTACCTTAAAAGTGGACGAACAGCGGGTCTCCTGCTTTCCGTTAAATGATCATACAGAATGTCTAGTTGGAGTTGACCTTGTGGCATTCCGAGAACAAGGGTCAAGTCAGCCAAAACGGCTTATATAATAAACTGGGATGGACACAGGTTTGAATGATTATCATCCAGCCAGATCTTTAGTAAACGACATACGGGTGGCCAACCAAGAAAAGTGTGGATCGACAGATTCTAAGCTATTTTAACCGCAGGCCTTTATTCTTAACACTGATCGTCTGCTTTGTTCTCGGCGACCCCTTTTTACAATCCTCCAGTATGCCGCGACCCCCCCCCCCCCCCCCCGCATACACACACAGCAATAGAAGAGAAGACAAAAACAATTCATTTTTTCAATGGTCTTAGGCGAGCCTTGGCAAATCGTCAATCGACACCCAACGGGGTCGCGACCCGCAGGTTGAGAACCCCTGTGCTAGAGCGAGAAATCTTAGCACGTAAAAGCAGACGGATACAGCAGACATAGTTCCCATCGAGACTGAATGACTATGCACCTATCGCTGTGAAAGCCCTGAGTTCAAACACTGTTTGCCTTCATCCTTCGGTCTTACCGAAGGAAAGAATAGCTACAACGTAATAAATATCATTTTCTAAAGGAAAAATTTAGAGACAAAGTTGGCAACGATTTAAAGAACAAATACGAATCAAAACAGGCACATGGTATACATTTCGAGATCTGCCACTAATGATGTTTTAAGTTACTGACTCTCAAGTTAACATGGACTCACAGTATTGACGAATTTTTTTTTTAGCATTAAGAGCATTAAGGCTTATTTAAAGTTTTTTGTTTTTAAACAAACTAAATAATAACATAAAAGTTTTATGTTATTTGACATTTCCTAGACCAATATTAGAATGTTCATCCACTTGAGAAAACAGGGAAACTAAATAGATTTTAAACACTATCTTTTCGAAAAGCACTTTTGTCACGTGAGGCTGGGATATTGCTGTGACATGTTCGTGCTTTAGCAATGACAGGTGACAACGACATCATGACAAGTGGCAGTAACTGTGCTACATAGTTTTAGAATCATCTTTTTTTTTTTTTTGTGGACAATCAAAACTTCTCCATTCCGCCAGATATGTAAATAAAAAAAAAACACAAATGACAACTTGCGGTATAAATTGTGACAATGACAAGTGACAGTACGCCATGTCACAACGTCAGCTCGCATGGAGTCTTGCCATGTTGTGCCACAGCTGTGCAAGAGTCTTAGAGTGGCATACGGTGTACGCTGGTCGTGGCAGCCTGACAGCTCGAACACGGACACACGGACACACAAACAAGGACACACCTAAGTCAACAAGACCGCTAGGGACACAAGACACAGTTAAAGTCACGCAGACACATCTCTTCCCCATCCACCGCCATGTTTCGGACACCCCCTTTGTCCGACCGGTCGAAATATCGAAGTGAACCAATGGTCAGTGTACCCGAGAGAACTGACGTGATCTCAAAAGATTTCTAGAACAACCAGAAGAAAATCCAAATTGTAGGAATTTTTTTTTTTCATGAGATGTAGGTTTGTCCTTACATGCAAAGCTTAGGATGGGGGAGAGAGGGGGAGAATTTGAAAATCTCCCCGGACCCCACTTAAGGGGAGTTCCTAAATGAGTGTGTTTTTTTTACATTAAATATTAATATTACGCAAAATGCAGGGGCCCCCAAAAAGGTCAAGCTCCCGGACCCCCAAGTGATGGTAAATTCCAAGCTACGCCACCGCTGACATGGAAATGACAAGCGCATACACCAAAGCACTTCAATGCCATCCCATCTGGAAAAAATTCAAGAGATTGAAAATATTTATGTGTAGCTTTTAAAATCGTATTGTTTATTTGTATTCAGGCGAAGATACTATGGACCATTTCCTAGAAATAATGAGATAAAAGCCTGTGTATTAGCTATGGGAGGAAGGGTCACATCCTTACAGTGTTTTGCATGTAAAACTCTGGCTTCAATCATTATTTCGTAAATTGCTACAAAAAGAAATGTAAATCTAGGGTCACAATCGAAAAAAAAAAGTGTTAATGGCTCATTATTAGATACTTTTTCCATTTATTAATTAATTTATTTAATAAAATACTCATCCGAATTTTTTTCTTGTTTTTCTTAAAGATTTTTGACCCGAGCATTGGCTTTAGTTGAAAGTGGCTGAGCGGTGAAGCGCTCGGGTTCGAATCCCGGTGGACACTTAGATTTGAATTTCGAAATTTTTGGGGCGCCGCTGAGTCCACCCAACTCCAATGAGTATCTAACATTACTTGGGGTTTTGTAGTTGTGCTGGCCACATAACACCCAGCTAGTTAACCGTAGGCTAAAGAAACAGATGACATTAGCACAGCGGTTCTCAACCTTTTAGGCTCGGCGACCCCTTTTTACAACCACCCCCCCCCACTCTGCCGCGACCCCCCCCCCCCTCCGCATACACACACAGCAATAGAAGAATGGACAAAAACAATTCATTTTTTCGATTGTCTTAGGCGACACCTGGCAAATCGTCAATCGACCCCCCAAAGGGGTCGCGACCCACAGGTTGAGAACCCCTGCGCCTTAGCGTCATCTGCCCTATAGATCGCAAGGTATGAATGTGGAACTTAACTTTATTCTCTATTCAGATATAACATGTAAGTCCATAGAGCTTAATTTTCCTTATAACGCACATTAACGCTTACTTACCATAAAAGCTAGCAAGAACATATGTATATCAGTGGAAACACATGATGTCTACATCACAGGGGGTTGGGGTGGTAGATTGGACGTAAAAAAACAAAAAAACAATCCAGGTTAATGAGACGTATGTTATTTAAATGATTTCTGAAACCGGAGAGCTCCACGCGGAAACCTAACCCTCACATATCAACTAGACCCGGCCTAGTATCCCCGGCAAATGACTATCTCATAAAATGTCGTCTGCGAGTAGGTCACGGGTAGTCTTGTCTTTTCAGCTTGTCGGCTGCTTTTCATCATTCCTACCTGATACATCTTGCGTGTGTGTGTGAGTGTGTGTGTGTAAATATATATGCATTCAAAGTGCTCTTTATACTAGCGGCCGACCCGCAGGAAGCCTGGACTAGAAGATAATAAGACTTCCTTTCTTACTTAACGTCTGAGCCATTTATAGTTTAATCTCGTCCTAGACTTTGCTCTTTGAATTTAGTTCTTTATATAAACAACTAGTATTGTGATAGGTCACAAAATGTATTTGGTTATTTTTTATAAATGCTAATATAATCTAATTATTCATTCGTGCTCGTAGTGCTTAAAATATCGAAATCTGTTTGACAAGCATTACTTACAAAAAAAAAAAAAAAGATGTCACAGAGGAGCCGTAGACGAGTTTGTGTGAAAACACAAACTCTCTTCGCTGTCTTGCTAATTATAAATTTGATTTAATCGTGTATACCAAAGCTGCTACTTCACCGCCATACAAAGCAAAAAGCATTTGAGAAAGGTCACTTCTAATTGTGAACGTATCGCTTCTAGTTTGTTAATTTGACAAGGGTGGGGCTGATACTGTACTCGTGATAAAGCCTTCAAATACCCCCCCCCCCCCCCCCAACAAAAAAGAAAACACATTATTCCGAGCCTGGGGTCCTTGGTTCAAATTCTAGTGAAGACTAAAAATTTTTCGGGAACTTTAGGGCGCCTCTGAGTCCACCCAGTTCCAATGATTACCTGACATTAGTTGGGGGGGGGGGGGGGGGAGGAGGGAAAGGCGATTGATCGTTGTACTGGCCACAAAAAACAGATGACATTTACATCACCTGTTCTATAGATCGCAAGGTCTGCAAGGGAGAAATGTATTGAAATGTTAGCCCAGGTCTATTTCTATAGCCCTAAAGATCTACAGGCAGCTCGCTGATTAGAAGCGCCAAAAAAGTAACTCCTTGGTAGTCAAAGATGAATGGTCTGATTTCCGAGTCCGATCTTTCTTTTGTAAGATGCCTAATCCAGGTGTGTAGATTTTTTACTGATCAGAAGATTGGTCGCGCGTCTGTATAGGTAATATCAGACTTACAGATCATGACATACATTAAAGTTAATCAACAGGTGAAGTACCAAATATAAATGTCTAATACAGAACGCGAACTGTCTAGTCTCAGCCACTAGATCAAAGATGTTGCTTCTATGAAAGTCTAGCCTCAATCGTCAATTTATCTTTATCTAATCTACAGTCTCGCTTTGAATTAATGTCGTCTTAATTGGGCGTTCATTAGCAGTCACCTAAAGTGCGTCTTTACACTTGTGAACCCAGGCCAGTAGAGCAGCATTCAGGAAAAGGTCAAAAATGACTTCATTATTCTACTGCGGGTAGCTTGAATCTACAAGAGCGGAGATCTTAATGTGTGCGCATCATCACTGCATTACTCACCCCTTTCTGTTGACGCCAATAGCAGGACAAGAAAAAAAATTGAGAATATTAATTAAATTTACTATTAAATGTTAATGAACGCCATCTATACAAAAGACGAAAGTTCTGTAGATAAAGTAATTTCTGTAATGGGTTTAATTTCCAATATAAATGACGTGAATTTTTACAAATCTTTTATCAACTCACTCTGTCTATGCCTGGTAATAAGTTTATACACGTATGTACGTATCAAGCAGAAATTTGGCACAATTATTACTTTTACCTGACAAAACAAGAACCAATTTTAAAAAATTAACTAATTAGTTAATGAACTATTGGTAATTAATTATATTGCTTGGTATCGAGCAAGGGAAAGAAATATACTTGAGTGGTGTGGTGGTATAAGTTGAATTAATCCCCTTTAAACTCTGTAAGAAAAAAAAGGTGGCTGCTTCAAAGTTTGAAACTAACAATAGAGGACTATAAAACATTCTGGCACAGTGGTTAGTGTGTTGGCTTGAGGATGTTTAAATAGGCTTGAGCCAATGAGTTCGGGTTTCTTTTGTGGACCTCTAAGAGAGTGAGAGAGGGCTTCCGTGCTGCCTTTAGTTGCTCAGCAAACACAACTCAGCTCTAATTGGGATTTGAGCTCAATCCCCTTGCTAAGCAGTCTGTATCACTGACCGCACAACTCTTTCTATAAATCATGCGGTTTCTATAAAAACAAATAAAATTCTTTTTCTCGATCTGTTTTGTTTATAAAAAAAAATGTAAAATGTTTGGCATGTTTCGGATGTTCCTTTAGAGCTGCTAGTCTTACTTCCTTGCTCGAGCCTCCCGCAGGATGACGGGGGAGGGCATCGGGCAGGGTATGAACCCAGGACTAACGAGACGACCAAAACGACCAAGCAGCCATGTGTCCATGTTCCAAATCCCCTTTCCCCCAGTTACACCCCCCTTCTCTCGTGCGGTTTGCGCGCTGGACTGTCGCTTGAATTTATCGATGGTCCTGGGTTCAAACCCTGCCCGCTCCCATCCCCCGTCGTCCTGCGGAAGTTTTGGACTAGGAAGTAAACTATCTTCAACTCTGAAGGAACATCCGAAACATGTAAAACATTTAACAAACATTTAACAAAAATACAGCGAACGATTAACTATTCTAAAAACCGAAACTCCGAGGAAAAAAAAAACACAACACAAATTTAAGCCTACTTTTGTCTTGACAGACGTAGGCACTGCTGAAGGTCACAGGTCACCGTAAATTATGAAAGGTCCTCCCCCACGCGTCATTAACGCGCTGTCCAGCTATGACCTCTTCTCGCGGCTAATGAGACAAGGTATAAATCTTTCTCCAAACCTATAGATCAAGCCAAGCTTCAACGACCTGGACGCTGAACAGATCCATCTGGCTCGGGTGGAGGGGCGGTTGGAAGGGGGGGGGGTGGGGGTGGAGGGGAAAGGCGGGCGGGGGGGATGGACATTGTTTTATGTGTGTGAAACTGACCACACGAAGTGGACACAAGACAACGGACAATACAAAGACAAACAGCGAAATGTTTGCCCTACACATACGCGGGAGAGACATCGCTCAATAAAGCAACAAGGAATACAAAAAAAAATAGGGAGGGGGGGGGAGATAAAAAGGGGGGGGGGAGAAAGAACAAACATGTATTGACAAGCTACGTACAAATTCCCCGGGTCATTCTAGACGTCTTCGCCTCGTAATGACACAAACACACTCAAGAGTACAAACACACCCACATACAAGTAGACATCCTCAAAAAAAGAAAAACCACACATCTGAACTAAGTTTCAACTTTCACTAAATGTTAAAATATAAAATGATGTTTTATGGCAAAAGACATGTCGTCCTATTGATTACAGTCCAGTGATGCCCAACCTAATTCGACCGGCGGGCCATTTTCGTTTCGTACAATCGTGTCGCGGGCCACATGACCGAAAAGGTACAAAAAAAACGAAATTGGCCTGAAACAATATTATTAGAAACTTGTGGCTCTCTTAATGGGGGTATTTGAATCTGATCTTTGTTTTTACGCGTCGGAAAATGGCTTCACATCAGTTATCATTGTAGATATTTTACCACCGACTCATTTTCCTGTCTCTTTTTGGTAAATCTTCCCATCGATCCTCCAATTTCCAGGCGTAGTTTAACAATCTTTTTTTTCGCGGCTCAAACCAAGAATGCCGTATTATTTGTTCTATAAGACCGTTTACATGTTTACTTTTTTTTTTTAAAAAAACCACACTTTCTTTAAAAATAAAATATTTTGGATTATTCTTCAAGTTCCACACCAAAAAAAAAGTAAAGATACGTTCACTTTGTCTGTTAGATTCTACATTGGAAGTCTAGCCACACTAAACTCTAGCCTTCCCATTTCATCATTTCATAAACATACACATGTTAAATGTCTTGGTACCGATACATCAGAGAAAAAGTGAGGGCCTAAAGTAGGCAAAAAAAGACATCTTTTTTCTGGGGGGGGGGGGGGCGTATCTGGCCCGCGAGTCGTATTTTTGGGCTTTTTTTTTTTTTTTTTTTTTTTTTTTTTGCATCACTTGATTACACTACCTAGGAGAATGAGAAAATAGACTATGACGCTAAAAACTATATAAGTTACTTTTTAGGTATTAAAATCAGCTTATTTTTAGTTTGAATATTTAAAATTATAGTTTTACTAAAAGTATAAATACAAATCTGTTGTATATCTATGCAAGTTGGTATATAGAATAACTTTACAGTTATAATTATTACGCAATAAAGCCATTTCTCTTCTTAGTTTATGAAGTGTGTAATATAGGTGTGGCCAATTCTTAAGTCTGGAATTATTTGTTCTATTCGACAGTATCAGACCACTTTGGGGAATACCCCAATTAAAATGTGTAGCAATCAGTTTTAAATCTTAATGCTAATGATTCTTATTTTCGAGTTTGCTCTACTGCACAGACCCTATGTAAACTACGGTTGGATGAAGTTCAGAAAGATGAATGAGAAAAAAGGGAGGGGGGCTGGAGAGTTAAGGCGATAGGTGCATTTTGGATTCCAGAGTGGACGGGTTGGGGGGTGGGGGGGACATTTCTTGGCGCGAGGGCCGCGCACTATCAATATTTGATGCTGGAGAAGTGCATGTTGATTTATAAACTACTGCAAGTGTTAAAAGGAATACGGGCAATCACGTGGCAAATAATGCGGGCGTTTGTATGTGTTAATGTTTGAAGTGTTTGTTTGTTTGTTTGTATAATGTGACGTTTGACGAGTATTTATTGATGAGATGTACATTGTTTTAGCGTTCGTGTTCCATATTGACTTTATTTGTGTTCGGCACTAATTGCTTTCGTTAATAAGCTCAATTCAATTTACCGTGACAGCCACGTTTAAAGGACATAAAGATTGATTTACTACGGATAAAATGCAAAGATCTGATAAAAAAAAAAGTTTTGAGTGGACATTGCCCGCCGACCTTCAAACGGTATTCTCTAGAAGTTGACCCTATTGAAAATGTTTCGCAAAGAGCGAATGTGCCATCCTCTAACTTCTCCTGGACTGCCTCTGACTTCTGGCCTGCTTCTGCTGGTACTTGATGGAAGCTTTGGACTCTTACCAGTGGCGTAGCTAGGGTGGGGGGGGGGCAGAATTTGAAAATCCCACCGGATCCCACTTGATGGGGGCCCCCGAATGACTGTTTTTTTTTAAGATTAAATATTAAATATTACGCAAAATGCAGGGACCCCAAAGAGGTTAAGCTCGCCCCCGGGCCCCCAAATGATGGAAAATTCCTAGCTACGCCCCTGACTCTTACTGGCTCGTTCTTTGCTCACTCGGCTGGTGTAAGGACTCTGAGAATTCCAGCTCCCAAAACCTCAAAGTGGCGCCTAGGTGGAAACATCCCGTTGTGGAACTGGATAGGTCAATGATCATTATCTAGATCTTTGCGCACATTATGTAAATGACCGCTTGAGACATTTGTTTGTAAAATGTTTAACATCTCTCGGGTGTTCCTTCAGGGTTGAAAACTATCGCAGGACGACAGAGGAAGGCAGCGGGCTGGGTATGAACCAGGGACCATCTATATGACCTGAAGTCCAGCGCGCATACTGCAAGACCTGGGCAGTGTTCCTCGCACTAGTCTGACCTACACCGGTTTCACGCCTCTAATGTAGGACGCATTGTGGATATTTTTCCATTTCTTGGCAAAAAATTATCATAATGATTACTTAGTAATACCTGAACAAGTGTGAACAAATTAAAATCCCCTGAAACTTATCAAAGACATATCAGAGTGTACACACGATTGGAGTCAGATGACTTTTTAAAGACATTTTAAACAAATCTAAGATCAAATACCACACCAAGGTCTAAAATGAAAGCGCCAACGTTTTAATATCCCTAGAACTCCATTCTTCCAGCACCCCCCCCCTCCACCTGTCAGCCTCAGGAGCGGAGACATACTTTATTGCTTGCTGTTCCTTTGCAAATTTATTTTTTTTTAATATAAAGCAAACACCGGGCGTGCAATGACGTCTTCAGAGAAAGCCAGCCACTGAGACAAATAACTGCATAAATTTACAACACTTCCGGTTCATTCTTCCCGTCTTACGATTGGAGGCCTTTTTTTTTTCCCCCCTCTCTTGCCGCGCATGCGCTTTTATGCTTGCTATGTTGTATTTGCAGACGTGAACGAGAAGCCAAAAAAATGTCTACAATTATAGGTCAATATTTGATGATGTCTTTTGTAGTGTATTCTTTATCTGCTATCCCATTCTCTCGAAACCCCCCTCCCCCCACATCTCTGTGTCTCTGTGTAATAGGACAAAGAAAGAATTAAAAACAACCAAGTATTGGATATAAAATGAGAAGACGTCTCAACGGGACGTCAGCCGTCATACAAAATGTAAGACGCTGCAAGCACGGGTTGGCAACTGCTCTGCCCCTGTTAGTCGTCACACGAGACCACACACATGTAGAGTCTTACGGTTACTTGAGAACCGTTTGGTCAATATTTGGGGCGCAACATCAAATTTCGTTGGCAGAGCACGGAGAGCTAATTCACAGCGCCGTTACCACATTTAAAACAAAGAAATTTAAAACAAAGATAGGGGTGGGATATTGTGTGAAGGTAGTAACAGAGGAGGCCCAAACGTTCTAAGATATATTCAAATACATCACTTAATCTTGTAAGGATAAATATTACCCAAAGCTAAAAGGCTAAGTAATTATTTCTATTTCTACAATTAACTGTCGCTATTTTTTCTGTTCTTGGTTATAGCTTATATGTTCTTAGATATTGTTTTTAGATTTGATTTATTTTTATGAAAAGAAAAAAAAATGCTTGCATACTTAATTTTAAAAATAAAACTGTTCACTTTAAGAAGACAAAAAAAAATAAAAAAAATAGCCATTACACCTAAACTTTGCAAACCACACAATATGTTGAAATAATATTCTTGAAAACTTTCTTTAAAGATTTAAACATGACAGACCGAGAGACAGACAGACAACACAAAACGAATAGCAGTTTTTCCTCTTATCCCTTACGGAAAGCTGCTAAAATTACTAAAAGAAAAATAATCATTAATGCATTCTAGCACAATGAACAGGGAATGTTAGAGTCCAGAGATATAATACGAATGTTACGCTCTAAATCCAAGTCTTATTCTTTCTGTCCAGGAAAGTTGGCCTACAAGATGGACATCTCTCCAAGATGTTTCAATGAAGAGTTTTTTTACAATTAAGAACGCGCAAGCTCTGGATTTAGATCAGGCAGTTACAGAGGTAATCAAGCGCGAAAGAGGGGGCTAGGAAGGCGGAACGTTGTCTGAATCAGGACAAGCACATTGACCAGGATGGCCTTGAGTTGGACACAGGGAGAGAGAAAGAGAGGGAGGGGGTGGAACATAGGAAGAAGATCAATGAAGAAAGAGTTAAAGACAGTGACCCAACGATCAAACAAGGCAGGAGTTAAAGACAGTGACCCAACGTTCAAACAGGCAGGAGTTAAAGACAGTGACCCAACGCTCAAACAAGGCAGGAGTTAAAGACAGTGACCCAACGTTCAAACAGGCAGGAGTAAAAGAAAGTGACCTAATGTTCAAACAGGCAGGAGTTAAAGACAGTGACCTAATGTTCAAACAGGCAGGAGTTAAAGACAGTGACCCAACGTTCAAACAAGCAGAAGTTAAAGAGCTCGATACAGTATGAAAAAGCGTTGACTAGATACTCTTTGAAAAACGGGAGAAAGATCATGTTTTGTCTTATTGAAGATTGTGAAAGTATGTAGATTAACTATACATTTTGGTGTACAAATTTGTCCTAGCATATGGGACGAGGAATGTGCCTTTATCTTTCTGTCTTTCTTGACATTACTTTATCTATTTATTTACAGTTATCTCACAATCTTGAATTCTTTAATTTTCTGACGAGTTTCTTTAGGTTCCCTAATATCGACCCACATTTATCTATATCGCTTTCTTTCTTTCATTGTATTTTGTTGCTTCAAGGATACACCATATCCCGTATAATAATGTTAAGATAGAAAAGATGTGTGTGTTTCAATTGTAACTTCAATATCCCCATAGAGAATAATCTTGTGGAGAAAGAGTATAGAAATAATAAAAAATACCAAGTCTATAATGTAATCAATAATAATTAGCCTTAAATAATTAGGATACAATCAATGGGGTGGGGACACATAATTAGGAACACATAATTAACATAGAAACGCACGTGAAACACTAGACCAATAATTGGGATACAGGTGGATGGAAAAACTTGGAAAGCGAATTGAATAAAAACTCAATAAAACATATCGCCCCCCTCCCTCCTTTTTATGATCCTCCGCGATTCTTTAACTTACCTTCCGGTAAGACGCCGCTGAAAAGTAAAATGTTCGTAACTAAAGAATAGAAAGTGGGGCAAGGAGGGTCAACGTAAACAACACATGGACCAACGAAATATCACCTGACGGACTGTAACCAGACAGAGTAGGCACGGGTGTAAGTACTTACTTGTTAAACCTGCAATGAAACAAAACAAAAACAACACATAATTAAAGATGGTTTAACATTGATAAAAGAGTCTAATAAGTTAGTATAACATAGACCCACGTATGACCTAGATAATCATGCTTAAAAATATCTTTTAAAGTTGTTTTTTTTGTTTTGTTTTTGTGTGTTCGACATATCAAATGTGATTTTATTGACTTAATTTAGAGCAAAAATTTTTTTTTTATATAGTTCTACATAAATAGTTATGTTTTTTTTTCTGTATTTTTTGAAAAAGTTAACAACTGAAAATATTTATTTTAACAATACAGTACTTTATATTATAAATGGAAAGCATTTTCTTCTAACTTTGATAAATGGTTGCTTTAAACATGCGTTCCCATGTTATAGTAATGTTCCCAAATGAGCAACCAGTAAAGTTTTGAAATATGATTGATGAATGTAACATTTTTTTATCAGGATTTCGAAACATTATAGATTGAAAATTGAATTCCAATATTGTGATGGAAGAGCATTTTCATTAGATATTGCAAGTAATGTACTATTGAATAATAGAAACGATTTATTCTTTCTTTATCAAATATACTGAACATAACTACAGTATCATTATGGCATTTCTAAGTTAGCTTATTAAGCATTTTAAAAGTGCAATTATTTTGTGTTTATATTGATTTATTATGTTTATTATGTACTAATGTGTACAGTTGTCTGTGAATGATATATATGTATAATTTAATAACTGCTAGAGACACACAGGTCTTACAGAAATGATCAATAATCTACACGCATTAAAAAAGTTTACAAATTAAACGAATAAATAAATATAATTGCGTGACTAATTCTGGTATAAACATTTTGAATATGATAATGTTCAGCAAAATGACTGCAATTGTATTTAAAATCAGGACGCTATGTCATGTATCATACTGATGTGATTGATTTGGATTCGTAAACAGATGACAAAGTGGAAGGGCATTGGTGGCAGCCTTTGCGACTGTTTGTTATAGAAGTGTTTGTGTTGGTTACCGAATTTATGAATATGTTTGTGAGTAAAGTTATGTTATTATTATTTATTAAAGTGCATCCAGTTAAAGGGAATCAACAACAGTATTATAATAATAATAATAAGACTTGTCTTCGAGTCCGATTAATGAGGAATGCAGAATTTCCAGTGGGTACGCAGCCCCGAGCTGTGACCTACATATTTTGTCACATCTAAGGCAAGCATAACCATTGTATAGAAAAATAGAAAAGGGATGAATATGTCCAAACAGGCTTTCCATATTTAGTAAACAGTAATATGTAGTTTGTTATGGATTCCTCGAAACAATTCATAAAAGTATAGCGAAAATATTGGTTGTATGGTATGCGCTCTGAGCTGTCGACCGGTCGTCTTCATGTGCCTGGTTCGAACCCTTTCCGTTTCCATCCCTAGTCGTTCTGCGCCAAATTTAGTCTAGAATGTAACTATTTTCAACAGGGCCGGCTTGGGGTAATTGGGGACTCTAGGCGAAGCGAATTGGGTGGCCGCAAATGAAATTGAAAAATACAAAAAAAAGACCCTAAAATAAAATTACGCAATGGATTAAGACCTTCTTGCATCCATATCTTAATCAATCAACAAAATCAATCAATTCAGAGCAATTCTTGTAGCGTTCTGTATGACATTTTGCATCATAATGCAGACTTACAGGTAGAGTACTAGACGAGTCATAGAGTTCAGATAGATTTGATCCAAGTTTTTCTTACACTAAATTATTTTTTTTTAGTTTTGTGCAAGACCCCCACCATTTGGAGGCCTTAGGCCTAGTTTGCCTGTGCGGCCGGCCCTGACTTCCATTTCTGAATGAGCACTCCAAACATGTAAAAAAAAAAAAAAAAAAGTTAACTCTTGCGCAAAATCCTTTATGGCTCACATCAGACACGGTGTTCATCAGTATATATGATTTCAATTTCTGTTTTAAACTTGGTAATAGGATGCATGTAAACGTAGAAGGTCGAAGTTCAATTACATTTCTGGCTTGAAAGTGATCCACTCACAATGGCCCACGTATTAAACCTCAACGTGGCATCGTCCTGTCGCAGCATCCCACCACAACAACAGCGTCTTTCTGCACGAAACCCGTCACATAATTTGAGTTAATTTCGTCTGAATGTAATCTACACCACGTGCTGTCGCGCCACCTGGTGGATAAGGAAGGCGGAAGGCCTGCACGTCATTTGAAGGATGATGAAAACAAACAAAAAATGGTTATATTGTGGATTAGGAAGCGTAGTGGTGTAGATGGATATCGTAAAGAGTAATGAGTTCAAGTCCTTCACTGCGTAGTCGTGTGGTATGGGCTCTGAACTGCTGTTCCACTGTCGCATACGTCCAGGGTTCGAACGAGATCAATCAACATAGTAGGCCTGAACACTAACTTGTGACGTGGGAACCTGTAGTCAGTGAAGATCAACTAGTCTAGTGACAAGGCAACGAGCTAAAGGGGGGGGGGGGCAAGCCCGAAATTGTCCATGGGGCAATTTTAATCATTTTGAGGGGAAAAAATTGAAAATTGGCTTATGTTGATCCCAACAGGCCCCAAATATCAAATACCTTAGGGCCTTATGAAATCTAAATGCGATCATGTATATATAAATATATCGTTATTATTAGATTCCGTTATTTGAGTGTGACCCACTTTTGAGTCATTGGCATAAGACACAGCGCGGAGGCGTCTAACAATATATATATATACATACACACAAAGATACCTATTTCATTGCTAGGGCACTCCCCACCCCCCCTACCAACAGAGACCAACACCCTCGGCCACAGTATAATTAGTAAAACCTATATCTTGTATTATGGCAACGTTGTGAGGACCTCTCACGTAATTTAATCAACTGTTAACTTTCAGCTAGTGGTTGTGGGGGGGGGGGGGAGGAATAATTAGCCACGCAGTCCTGGGACTACTTACACCACAAGTTTTAAATAATGTACATAGTGAAATGAAAACAAGGCAATGTTTAAAACGGGGCAATTGAGGAAGGTGGTTCACAGGGGTTGGGCAACACTTGCAAGGGCTTGGGGCATTCTATTCATCATACATCATCATCAGACTCTTGACTCGGTATGATCTTCATCACCTTGTATCATTTACTTCTCTCGGTCATACGCCACCCGCAACACCGTGGGCTAATCGAATCGGAAAAAGGAAATACCAAATTCTGCACACGTCGTAAAGGATAAGTTGTTACTTCTAAGCAGAAGAGTGTCACCTGGTGCGAACAGAAAATGAAAATGTCGTTGCTTTAGTATTCTTTGTTGCCATTTTATTATTATTATTATTGTTATTTTTTTGTTGTTATTTTTAAAGTATACAATGAACATATTACCTTCATTCATTCAACACTACAACTGAGGCGACTTTTTTTTATGGGAGTTTATTTTTTAAAATTCTTTGTTCTTAACAATTTATCAATTTGGTTTCACCCCTTGATAGGTGTCTTCAGGTACGGCACGCACCCCTTGCAACCACTTCCTTAGTGACGCTACTGCATCTAGTTTTGTTTTTTTTAACAGTGCAATATAAGGATTGAAGAATCTTCTGGATAGGTGATTGAGTTTTTAAAAGACTACTGCACTGGTACGCTTAAAACAATTAAATAAAAAAAAAACTTTTTTTTAATACAGATAACTTATATAAGGAAAAAAAAATCAAAATTTGTAGCCACACATCTCAATACTGTAGGACTTATTTTCAACTTTTCAATATCAAACAAAAAAATTAATTGCCGATAATTATTTTCTGGTTGGTTAACTTTTTAATTGATTCATGTTTTTTTTTAGGTACATTTGATAAGTGTGTAAGGCTTCAACTTTATCTGAGAATGGGTGAGGGAGAAATATGTACACAAATTGTACCAGACAGACAGACAGACAGACAGACAGCGTTGATATAAAGCTACGTGGGCTTTGTAAAAAGAGGTACGGAGCATAACTCTGGTAAAAAAAAAACGAAGAAATGGTGTGTATAATTCCACAGTAAATGCATGAGAATCTGGCGAAGCATGTTTTGAGCTATTGATATTGAAATAGTTTCTGTTACAGGAGCTTTAAACACTTCATAATTAGACTTTAAAAGGTCAGAGGTCATCAATGAATGAATGTAGTTCGTGACAATCGTGTTAAAGTAATTTTTTTTTTAAAGGGGACAACACTAGTGGCTATTTCTGACCAGTCATGACCTCATTTGTTAAAAACAAGTTGATCAATTAGCTTGACCAATTTGGTCGAAGATTGTTGACCAGGAGTGAGGCAGACCCAGCCCTCCCCTATATCGCCGGGTCATGTCTGACCTTCATTGATGCAAGTTGTGGCCATTTTTCTTTAGACATATACCCCCGGCCGCCAGTGCCGGTTTAAATAATTGAACAGCCCGCGGATTACTGGCGTGGACGCTGGGGCGCGGCGATACCGTCCTTAAATTATTCAAACACCTAGTTGATTGAGAGAAGGGGGGGAGTTAGCATACGACATACGTAATCATTCCTGTGGGGGAGAGGGGAGGGTGATAGTACTTACAATAACAGACCATGTAAGATTGGAATATGGATACGGGCGATGAAGACGAAGCAATATAGAATAATAACAAGCAATATATTAAACGAGAAAAACTTTTAAAAAAAATACTTTAACTCTATCACTCCGTAGTTATTTTCCATGTTCAGAAGGAAGTATTCACTTTTCTTATTAGCATTTCACTAGCATGTTAGGGTTAAACTTCAATAATGGTTCTCTTTTAATCTGAAAATGTTGTAATTGGAATAGATGATTGCTTGCCCTTTTTATATAAAAACGAATTAAAGTTGACAAACCCCCAAAATTAAGTTAATTTAATGGGGTCAAATCAACGTTGAACGGGAGAGAAAGAGTTAAAAAAAAACAAACAATAAAAGTTTATGCAAAGAGTAATTGTATCAATTAGCTTGGATCAGCCATGGGGTTAAATTTGTAGATCTAGACTAATACCAATGATGCGATTAGAAATATTTTTACCAATTGTTTTTGTTTAGCGCTATTCCATACTTGTAACTTTCTCAATACGCAATAATCCTGTCACTAATCTGGACCAGTTGGGAAAAGGGGCGGGGGGAAGAAATGGATGTCTGGGTGTGTTTTTTTTTTTAAATAAAAAAAGCTTTTTAAAGCATTTTTAAAATTTGAACTCGTGGCTCAAGCCTCCTCAGGCCGACACACTAACCACTCTGCGAGGTGCGATGAGGTAGCGTTTGTTTCCAACTTACATTAA
Source organism: Biomphalaria glabrata (assembly GCF_947242115.1). Classification (NCBI taxonomy): domain Eukaryota; kingdom Metazoa; phylum Mollusca; class Gastropoda; family Planorbidae; genus Biomphalaria; species Biomphalaria glabrata. The sequence continues at coordinate 34,688,900 of NC_074724.1, forward strand.
AGTAGCGACTTCTAAAGGGGACTAATTAATATTAAATTTTTGGCCATTATCTCATGTCATATTGCAACATGTCGAATGCCAAAATGCCGAGGACCCTAAAGATGTCAAGCCCCAGGGCCCCCGAATCTCTAGCTATGCTAGTGTCTCAAGCTATTACTTTCACACCTCTCTTGCCTTCTACGCCACTGTCTCAAGCTATTACTTTCACACCTCTCTTGCCTTCTACGCCACTGTCTCAAGCTATTACTGTCACACCTCTCTTGCCTTCTACGCCACTGTCTCAAGCTATTACTGTCACACCTCTCTTGCCTTCTACGCCACTGTCTCAAGCTATTACTTTCACACCTCTCTTGCCTTCTACGCCACTGTCTCAAGCTATTACTTTCACACCTCTCTTGCCTTCTACGCCACTGTCTCAAGCTATTACTTTCACACCTCTCTTGCCTTCTATGCCACTGTCTCAAGCTATTACTTTCACACCTCTCTTGCCTTCTACGCCACTGTCTCAAGCTATTACTTTCACACCTCTCTTGCCTTCTATGCCACTGTCTCAAGCTATTATTGTCACACCTCTTTTGCCTTGGCAATGTCTTTATATTTTTGTCCAGCTTACTTACAAACTGTCTCAATGCTTCGCTTAGACTGATCAATGTAATGTAGATCAATAATATCAATGATTATAGAAATCACGACCTGAGACCCTACAAAAATTCCCCGATTTAGACAGGTTCTTTTATCAACAGATTGAGAAGCGCTCTCAGTCTGTCGTATGCCAAGCTCTATCTCGGGGGGGGGGGGGGGGGGGAGGGTCGATGCGAGAATCATCGTGATAGATGGCGCTACAAACTGTAATTGACTTTATTTGCATTGCTCGATACTGCATGACGCCAACAGCTCAATAATCGAATCTGCATAGTGCTATAAATAATACAACATCGGAATCGATTGGATCGAGTGAAAGAAAATCGACCCAATTAGTTCTGCAAGTCTGAATCAAACTAAAACTGATGGAACCTGTTTGGCGGGGGGAAAAAAATACTCAGTACTCAATCAGATCGTGAGTCGAGCAGACGACAATGGCGGCTTCCGTTTGGAGCACACGAGGATTTCCAACATATTTAAAGGCTTTTTAATTATATTTCAACATTTCGTTTGGGTCATAGTGTAGTACAGTGAACGTAGAGTGTTCAGCTGTTAGGTAGCAAAGAAAAATTGTTGGCCTCCTTCAGTTGTAGAAGGTTCGTAAGGTTAGTTTCGTAGAGAACTCTTTCCTTGTGACTGTAGAACTCAATTCTGAGAGACATTCCCGTCCACACATAAAGTAGGTAAAGGTGACAATCGTTTTAGTGGCTGATGAGCCAGCCATTTTTCCTTTGGCACGTATTTCTTCTAGGGCTGAGGCTTTTTCGATGTCCGTAGCTTTCTTGGTCAGCATCTCTTTCCACACAGTGCGGCTTAGGGCTATGTCTTCCCAGTGGTCACCATCTGTCTCCACACAGTGCGGCTTAGGGCTATGTCTTCCCAGTGGTCACCATCTCTTTCCACACAGTGCGGCTTAGGGCTATGACTTCCCAGTGGTCACCATCTCTCTCCACACAGTGCGGCTTAGGGCTATGTCTTCCCAGTGGTCACCATCTCTCTCCACACAGTGCGGCTTAGGGCTATGTCTTCCCAGTGGTCACCATCTCTCTCCACACAGTGCGGCTTAGGGCTATGTCTTCCCAGTGGTCACCATCTCTCTCCACACAGTGCGGCTTAGGGCTATGTCTTCCCAGTGGTCACCATCTGTCTCCACACAGTGCGGCTTAGGGCTATGTCTTCCCAGTGGTCACCATCTCTCTCCACACAGTGCGGCTTAGGGCTATGTCTTCCCAGTGGTCACCATCTCTCTCCACACAGTGCGGCTTAGGGCTATGTCTTCCCAGTGGTCACCATCTGTCTCCACACAGTGCGGCTTAGGGCTATGTCTTCCCAGTGGCCACCATCTCTCTCCACACAGTGCGGCTTAGGGCTATGTCTTCCCAGTGGTCACCATCTGTCTCCACACAGTGCGGCTTAGGGCTATATCTTCCCAGTGGTCACCATCTGTCTCCACACAGTGCGGCTTAGGGCTATGTCTTCCCAGTGGTCACCATCTGTCTCCACACAGTGCGGCTTAGGGCTATGTCTTCCCAGTGGTCACCATCTGTCTCCACACAGTGCGGCTTAGGGCTATGTCTTCCCAGTGGTCAGCATCTCTCTCCACACAGTGCGGCTTAGGGCTATGTCTTCCCAGTGGTCACCATCTGTCTCCACACAGTGCGGCTTAGGGCTATGTCTTCCCAGTGGTCAGCATCTCTCTCCACACAGTGCGGCTTAGGGCTATGTCTTCCCAGTGGTCACCATCTGTCTCCACACAGTGCGGCTTAGGGCTATGTCTTCCCAGTGGTCAGCATCTCTCTCCACACAGTGCGGCTTAGGGCTATGTCTTCCCAGTGGTCACCATCTGTCTCCACACAGTGCGGCTTAGGGCTATGTCTTCCCAGTGGTCAGCATCTCTCTCCACACAGTGCGGCTTAGGGCTATGTCTTCCCAGTGGTCACCATCTGTCTCCACACAGTGAGGTTTAGGGTTATGTCTTCCCAGTGGTCAGCATTGATGTCCAGCGCTTTGATGTTCTGGTTAAACACATCCACACTTTGGAGGTACCAAAGATAAATAGATGACAGAAAGAAAGGAGAGGAAGAGGGAAGAGAGTCAGGAAGAGAGAGAGGGGGGAGGAAGAGAGACATGAAGAGAGAGAGAGAGAGAGGAAGAGAAACGAAGAGACTGAGAAAGAGGGATAAAAAGAGAGGAAGGCAGAAAGAGAGGGTTACGGTGGGAGAAAGAGGGGGCAGTAAAAGACAGAAAGGGGGAGAGAGGAGGAGAGATAGAGAGAGTGAGAAAAAGAAAGAGAGAAAGAAGAAGAAACGGTGAAGGGCTGGAATATGTGACACAGAGAGAGAGTGTGTGAGAAAGGGAGAGAGAGAGGTAGAAGAGAGAGCAAAGGGAGTGGCAGAAAGTTGAAGGGATTGGGAGAGAGATGGAGAGACAGAAGGAAATATAAAGATTGGGGGATGAAATGTTCATATTACGTTCAGGTAACTCCAAGGTAACTCTTACTTAACTTATCTGAAGTCTGGTTACTTTCTTAGACACACATACAAAGTATTCAAGCTCGCAAATAAAAGTCTCTCTGTTTCCTCTCTACAAGAAAGCAAGTTTTATAACCATCTACTCCAGACAGACGTGTCCAATTAAAATAACACAAATTTGGCTAATATAACATTTAATGTAGCCTCAAATCACTATAGATCTTTACCTCATTAACTATTTAACAAATCAAAGAAAATGTCATATCTCGAGCAAATATAACTTAAGATTAGATGTACTGCACATTTTATTGAAATGTTCAACCATATAAATATGTCAAAGAGGCGACATTTTTTTTGTATTGTTTCTTTGTATTATTTTTTTTTTAGCAGCCTGGTAAACAAACAGCTTGGCTGACATTCCAACCATGACAGTTTGCCACGTTGTCACTGCCACGGGTTAATCTATTCTTGAACTTATACTGTCATGTGGAAAACAGAAAAAAACTATAAATTGATGCATTTATAAAGAAGCTAGAATGAGATCAATGTGAATAGGATTAAACCGAAAGCTTTACTCGATACGGTACCACAACCTAAACGACACATAGAAACTGTGGCAAAGTTTGTGTCTCCATAATTTAGTTACAGCAGAGTCTGTCTCTATTCCAGAAGAACCAATCAAATCCTGTAATTGATCCAGAAGGTTCCAATGCCTCTCAGACAGAAGGAGCCCCATTAAATACTAATTAAGTTCCTCATTAGTGGTTGAAAATGAGCTCAATCTCATTTCGCATGAACTCAAAGATGGCTGGTGAGTCCGATCTGTGCTTTACAAAGACGATCATGCCCAAGGCATCAATAGACTGCTTCTGTTGTAGTATTGCTTGCCTTTTGGGTAGCTCTGAGTGTTGGTGCTTCAAGCTACGAGGCAAAAGGAGACCCGTCAGCAAAGAAAAACGACCCACCAAAAACTTGGAGAATATACTAATTCAGCTTTTTTTAAAATAGTTAAATTTAAACATGATCAAAATAATACTGACGAAACAGTAGATTTTAATCGACCTGATTTGCTGTTTATTAATAAAAAGAAAACACGCTACATCACCGTAGCACTGTCTCATAATGTAAGAAAAACTGACATGGAAAAACAAAGAAAATATGGGAACCTCGGCTCGGAGATTAAGCGTTTATGAAAGTTATCTAAAATAACAATGTTCCCCATTGTTATATCAACCGAGGAGATAATAACGATTGACTTCACATATACCTTAAAGGCCCTTAACATTCATGTCAGAGGGCGGTGCTGCTGCAGACCTGCCACATCACCAGAAAGTTTCTCAGTAAACAATGTTAAAAGGACTACAATGAATTATGCTTCTCTCTAACGAAGCTCGACCCTGGCAGTGTCAGAGAATGAAAATGAGTTCATTTCTAAAATAATAATAATAACTTCTTGTATTTTCCTTTGCATCGTTTGAGAACCACGCAACGTCCGCCACAACATTCAAGCACCTCACACATGTCGCAACGCCATTCCAAATGTTTGCCCCGCTAACCCAAATGTGATTTTTTTAAAAACACTGCCAATATTTGAAAACAGTTTAAACCAACACTGACCAACAGCGCCCCGGAAAGAAGTCAAACAAACTTTGTTGACTCTGTTGAACACATCATAGAGGACAAAAAAGTTAAATTTCGAAAATTTGTAAATTCCCCTCCAGTGCGAGTCTGTGCGCGCGCGTGTGTGTGATTGTTCATCTTACTAGCGGTAATCTTAGAGTGGGTTAAATCTGATTTTTGTATCGATTAGAACTCTTCTAGAGGAGGGTGTAAAATTGTATATAACTTTTTCAGCTAAGGGGCTAAAGATGAGTAAATCAACTTCTGTTCACAAAAGAGTTCTAAGTTATTCAAAGAAGATAGCAATTATTATCTTTCTTCCCTTGTCAACAGAAAGTATACAAAAATTGAACAATTACTAAACTATCCTTAGACCTATCCTCACACTTAACAAAATTTATCTGTCTATCTGTCCATCCATCCATCCGTCCTTCCGTCCGTCCGTCCGTCCGTCCGTCCATCCATCCATCCGTCCGTCCGTCCATCCATCTATCTATGTTTGTGTGTCTAAAAATATGCCAAACCCCTTACACATCAAGCTCAAGTTCTAAGATGCTCTCCAATTCCTCTACCGAAGCCGATTCGCGATAGCCCCCTTTCTCCCCGTCTGCAAAAAAAAAAAAAATGTTACTCATATATTTTCCTAAGATGGCCGAAGCTCTCAGGTGCTCTACCCCTTGCCAAGACAACATAAAGTGCGTGTCTTACGCACGCAAGACAAGCGTCACAGCAAACACTTTCCAAAGGCTTGCCATTACTAAGCAGTCTTCGCCATATTTCTTTCCCTGGTAACCTTTTTCCACCGCGCCATGTTGCTCGCGCCCCTCCTTCCTCACCAGCCCGCACTCCGACATCACGGAGAACTCGTGAGCAGACCGGAAGTACGTCCGTGCTACTAGACCCTGTTGTCCGGGCCACTAACGGATTTCAATTTGAGAGTTTCCGGTCTGGTGACCTAGAAAAAGAACTATCCATCGCCAAAAATTATGACGATTTAAGAGCAACTTGGGTAGGCTAAATCTTACTATTTACTTCTATATGGAGAGCTCCCTGATTTGGAAACCACTGCGCAGTTCATCTCATATATTGGTCTAGTCATCTGAACGAAGAAGAAGAAGAACTTCTTGGCGGATCTTTGTATTCGTGATTGTCTTTAATAAAAAGCCTTTATTTTCGGTATAATAATAATGTTAAAGCTAAAGGTAATGTTGATAGATCTATTCAGGTCTACATTAAAGATTCACATTTTTTTAAATACATTCTTTGACATATCGAAAAAGACATTGTCATAGAATGCTTTAAGAAGAATAAGCGGACGGTCCAAAGCTACAAGGATAAGAGGAAATAGGATGTACAATAGATTAAAATGGAAAGGGTCGAAAAATAAATAGATCATTGGAAAAAATGTATGTTTGGATGTTCTTATTATAAATTTTACCAGTTCATCATTAGCTCATCATTAGTTCATTGTCAGCTCTTTATTAGTTTTTATTTATTCATCATTAGTTCTTTTTTTTTTCTTTATTAGTTCGTATGTGGTCATTGTTAGGTTCTTTATTAGTTCTTACGAGACCATTATTAGTTCTTTATTAGTTCTTAATGTGTTTCTCACTAGTTATTTATAAGTCCACGTGTGTTATTAGGTCTTTATTAGTTCTTATTTGGACATCATTAGTTTTTTATTGGTTCCTATTTGACAATTATTAGTTCTTTATTAGTTCTTAAATGTTTATCACTAGTTTTTTTTATTAGTTCACATGCGTTATTAGATCTTTATTAGTTCTTATTCGGCAATCATTAGTTCTTTATTAGTTCTTATGTGGTCATCATTAGTTCTTTATTAGTTCTTCATTAACCCTTCATGGGTTCTTCAAAGGCTATCCTTTTCCTTCCATGCAAAGCTGACGAAGAACTGTGGACAGCGTGAGACCGAGAGCGTGTTCTTATTAGCATGTGCCTAACATATGTGCCTAACATATATCTAACATGTGCCTAACATCACATAAAGTCTGTCTGATTACTCTTCTTGTCTCTTCTCTTCTATTACTGTCAGAACTCATCCGGAGTTTGTGATCCTGCACTTGCGCTTATGACTAGCTTGTAATATAATCCACCACACGAATATACATGTTGTTTATTTACAAAGCTGATATCAACTCACTCTGGTAAAAATGGAATGCGCGTCATTTCTCCCACGCCTATTCTCGGATCAAGTTGAACCTTTGCACATCGGCGTAGACAAGACATGAATCAATAAAAAAGAGTAACCGGTTTGAAAATTAATTACTGGTAATTTATTATTTTGTTTGAAACCAACAAAGGAAACTAATACTTCAGTATTCACAGATATGGCTAAATGTGTTGGGTTTAGTCCCCTTAAATTTATGTTAACGCTCTTTCTCCCTCACGCATTCTCCGATCAATTTGATAATTTAAACAATTATTTATTGTACCTAACAAAACATAAATGGATAAACACAAATTCTCAATAAGTCAAATAATTATTGATAATAAGTTATTTCGTTTGACATCGAATAAAAAAAATAACCTGGACATTATTGGTATAAATAGTTTTAAGTACAGAGTTCTTCCCCTTTAGATACGCTGTGTTTTTGTTTTTAAATGATTTTTCACATTTTACTTGCATTATAAATTCTCTTATCAGCTTATGAATTCTTCAGGGTGAGAAACTGAATGCATCCAAAAACCTGCCTGGACACGGTTCTCGAAAATGGCTCTAAGATTTTCCCAGAAATTTGACAGTTTATGTATATCTTTGGGAATTTGGAAACCACTGTGCAGTTCATCTCACTTATTGGTCTAATCATCTGAACACAACAACATGAAAATGAGAACGAGGAAGAAGTAGCTTAATCACAAAATGCAAATGCAACATTTCTCTGTCTTTGTCAGCACACGGACACTCCCCACAATTCGAGAAACACTGGAGTAGATATTTGTAATTATGTTTTCAGCGATGAATTGTCGTGACTTTTGAAACAAAACAATTAAAGAAAATGTATGACACAGCGAAGTCCCGAATGCATTAACACTGCATACAGTGAAACTGGATACGAAAGTTTATTTATTTTTTTTTTGATACGTCAGCACAATTCTATCTTTGTTGTATTTTTAGAATTTTGCTTTATTTTTGAAAAAATAAAATAAATTATGTATCAACTAAGAGACGGTTTTATATGCAGCTAGGAAAGTCGACACTTGGTCTGATGTTCGACGAACCTGACCACCGTCATTCCCTGTGGTCTCACATAGAGGCTGAACTAGGGCGTAATAAAAGAAACTTCTGAAACTACACGAGTAAAAAGTACGCAAGACTTGAGTGTGGTCAGCACAATGACTAACAATAACATGCTGTTGTCAAATAAATAAAATACACATTAAAATTTGGTGCAAACCTTTAGGAAGTTAAATTTCCATTGTCAGAAAATGTTTGCAATGTATTCCTTACAGCGCTGAGCTGGGGCATTAGTTCATTAAACATTTAAATCTTCTAGTTCATTGTCTTTATGTCTAGCGCTCTGAACATTTCTCAAAGTTATGAGCATTTTAAATACAATATAAGCATTACAGAAAAATATGAACATTATAGAGACTTTATGAATATTATAGAGACTTTATGAACATTATAGAGACTTTATGAATATTACAGAGACTTTATGAACATTACAGAGACTTTATGAACTTTATAGAGACTTTATGAACATTACAGAGACTTTATGAATATTACAGAGACTTTATGAACTTTATAGAGACTTTATGAACATTACAGAGACTTTATGAACTTTATAGAGACTTTATGAACATTACAGATACTTTATGAACATTACAGAGACTTTATGAACTTTATAGAGACTTTATGAACTTTATAGAGACTTTATGAACATTATAGAGACTTTATGAACATTAGAGAGACTTTATGAATATTATAGAGACTTTATGAACATTACAGAGACTTTATGAACATTACAGAGACTTTATGAACTTTATAGAGACTTTATGAACATTATAGAGACTTTATGAACATTAGAAAGACTTTATTAATATTATAGAGACTTTATGAATATTATAGAAACTTTATGAACATTAAAGAGACTTTATGAACATTATAGAGACTATGAACATTACTGAGACTTTATGAACATTATAGAGACCTTATGAATATTACAGAGACTTTATGAACTTTATAGAGACTTTATGAACATTATAGAGATTTTATGAACATTACAGATACTTTATGAGCATTACAGAGACTTTATGAACATTATAGAGACTTTATGTCATTACAGAGACTTTGTTTAACATTACAGAGACTTTATGAACATTATAGAGACTTTATGAACATTACAGAGACTTTATGTCATTACAGAGACTTTATTTAACATTACAGAGACTTTGTTTAACATTACAGAGACCTTATGAACATTATAGAGACTTTATGAACATTACAAAGAAGTATAAATATCACAGAGACTTTATAAACACTAAAGAGACGTGTTCAGATTTGCGGGGGAAGCACGTGTTGTTCATGAACAGGAACGCACGCTAACAACCTAGTTGTCCACCCTGTCCACAAAGGTGACCAAAGAATGTTGTAAAAAAAAAAAAAACACTTGTAATTTCACATGCGACGTCCACTCGTGTCCACACTCAAACTGGCAATCATAATTTGTTAAGACCCCCCGCGCCTGTCCACTTCAGTCCGACTGCGTAGCCCACGTGACAACATTGCCAATGGACAGAAGCAGAAAAAAAAATATGGCAAATGGTCAGTCGTTGACCAGTGGTCAACAAAGTGGACACGACTTGGCCAACCGAAGTAGATAAGTGGACAAGCTGTGTCCAGCTTGACGGTCTGTGTCTATAAGTGACCATCATCTCCGAGCTAAGACTTAATTCTATGACAAATTAATGATCGCTTAACCCGGATTGTAAGAGTGCCTTGACGGTATCGCTACTACAGCGTCTTACGCTGTTTGGCCACAAGCCATCCGTATTTGTACTTTTTGAACATTTTCCAAATATCTTTTTTTTTCCAGCTTTTGAGCGGGTGACCCTCTCTGGTCATATTATAAGGTCTTCGTGGCTTGCAAAGACTTTCCTTCAGGGAACAGTACCAGGAAAGAAGAGGTAGAGAAAGCGATGGGAAGACAACATAAAAGAATGCACGGACATTGAAAGAGGTTCTATACAAAGAAAAAGACAGAGGAATGGAGAAAGACGGTTGACAAATCGTGTGTGGTGCCCCAACGCTTCAACAGGCTTACGGCTAGGTGAAGGTGAAGACCCACTCTGCGTGCTCTGCTCTGTCTACTATAGTAATGAAAGTAAAGTTTCCCTTTCAGGCCATGCGGTTGAGGTCATGTTTCTTTGGCCAACAGTTTAACGAGCAGGGTGTCACGTGGCAATCACATTAACCAACTGCCTTTATTTTCCTCAGCTAAAGTCAGGTACCCATGTAAGTTGGGTAGACTCAGGGTCGCCCTAAAAATCCCGAAGTTGAAAATCCTAGTCATGACCAAGATTCGAACCCAGGACAACAGGTTCGAAAGTGAAGCGCTTAACCACTCATCTACCGCCCTCTTTTTTCTACAGTGCCCTGATGGTTAATCTCGGCCGACGGATCACACATGTCAAATAAAAACAAAATAAGTGGACAATTTTTGTGGACAATTTTTGTGGACAATGATCCTTTCAATGTCCTAGAACTAGAAGTCCATCAGAATAGGCAAATATCTTCTGTAAGGAAACCACATTTTTAACCCCTTCCTCCCTGTCCCCCAAAAAAGTCCGCCAAAAAATAAAACCAAAAAATTAAGACAAAAGAAAAATGTAAAAAAAAACACAGGCAACAATAATAGTAGTTTTAACCAGTAGTTAAAAAAAAGTTTTTTTACAAAATTGCCTTGGAATAAATTTGTTTGTCATTGATTCTAGTGAATCTTGAGACTTTACGAAAAAGCAAAAAAGAGAGTGAAATTTGGTGGACGAAAGAAAAAAAAAAAAGAGGAGTTGTGGAGTGCTTTGGTCAAAATGGTTTTAATGAGTCATGACATAAAATGACTTGCCCGGAAGAATTTCAATATCTTGGTGAACAGAAAAGGACAAGAAGATTGACCTGTCAGCACTAGTTCACTTCGGTTTTGTAGATCAGCGTTGACCCCCCTAAGCGAGAAAATTTGGGAATGGGACATCACTATGTTTCGGTTCATACATGTGTGTGTGTGCGTGTGTTAGAGAGGGTGTCAGGGAAGATAAATTACTTTAGGCATTTATTCTTTTCAAGCCGGAATAACAAAAGTGGTTAAAAATAGTTTTGTAGATGCCCTGCTCTCCAATATTAATAAGGCAAATATAAAACAAAAATTTGTTTTTAAAAACCCCACTAGGATGGCTGCCTGGTCGTGCGGTTTGCACGCTGGACTGTCGTTCAGATTTATCGATGGTCCCGGGTTCAAACCCTGCCCGCTCCCATCCCCCGTCGTCCTACGGGAGGTTTGGACTAGGAAGTAATTATCTTCAACTCTGAAGGAACATCCGAAACATGTAAAACATTTTACAAACAAAACAAAGCTTATAAAATGTGGGATAACTGTACATTTACAGCCATATCTCTCAATATTGTAACCTTTTTTTTTCGTTTTCTCTATATTAAACGAAATTTATTGATTACAACCAATTCATCCATTAATTAGTTAATTTTTCGATTGATTCATGTTTTATTAGGGACAATGAATAATTGTGCAAAGTTTCAGCTTGATCCAAGAATAAAAAAAGGACGCAATGACGTGTACGAAAAGTGCACCAGACAGACGGACAGACAGACTGAATGCATGACGCGTAGGACGTAATCATCTTCTTTTTCGAAGTAACGTCTGCATAATATAAGATAAGAAGACAGACGGAGGGAGTTGATATAAGCTTTGTAAGAACACACCAGCGCACCGTTCAGCATCGGGTTGACAGACGCTGCAGCATAACGGGTACCCCCCCCCCCCTAAAGGCAGTGAAAGACAAAGACGCCTTTTTACCTTTCAGGGAAAAAAGAGTTAAAGTAACTATTCTGAAAAGAGGTCTTCGCCGTTAGGAAGTTCTGTTGTACAGAAGCTCAGGAAGCAGACGTGACTCTATTCTGGCAACAACACACATCTTATCTTATCTTATATAATACAGACGTTAATTCAAAAAAGAACCGTTCAACATGTGAGACGGATCCGAACCCAAACCCAAGACATGTTGGCTCTTTGTTTCGCTATCTCATCAACATACCTCAGTGTAAAGAAGCCTCTTCTAGGCTCCGTTTCGTTGAATAGCTTACTTAGATTTCCCTAGATTTTTAAAAATTAATATATGCACGCAGGTAAACACTATATGTAAATTGAAATTTGTTGCTTTAATATCTGGTAACATTCAAATTTTTTGGTACTTGGTTGGCGAGGACTCTAGTCTTAAAAAATGATAAAAAATTAATTTAATGATTGAAACCCATAACTGTTGCTTAGATGTTTTCACTGTTTTATGTATAAAACTGTGATTTGTATCAAATTTGAAATAAACACATAAATGATAAGGAAAAAAAAAAGAATTTTAAAGGTGTTTTTTAAAAAGATGTTACTGTAATAAATTGTGAATATTCGTCTGTTATGAATCTCATTGTCAAATATAAAAAAATCAACTTATTTACTTAATATTTGTTTTAAATTTTGATTATAATGTTATTATTATTGTGTTTTGTGTGAGATTTATTAGCAAGGTTAGAGAGGCAAGTGGGGCTTCCTTTGTTCTTGGACTATTTATTTTAAAAAAAATGATTACTCCCAGATATTATATTTAATCTTTTCAGTCTGTGGTGATTCTAACAGAACTCCAGTATAATTGATTAATTCCAGCGGGTATATTACAATGCACAATGAACAGTGTATATGATCATGAACTATATATATTTATATGTATGTATGTATATTTGGTGATTGAAGTGTGTTGGTTTAGATGGGGTTTCTTTTGACCAGAGTGTTGACTGTAATTTATTGACATTTATAATCCTTGTATTTGTTTTTTAAGCAATTTTTAGTAAAAAATAAATAAATAAAACTAAATAAATTAGAAAGCTAAGTATTCTGATGACATCAAGACTATTATATATAGAGCAAACAAGTTGTTGCTATTGCAGTATCAGGCTATAGAGTAGTGTCATCCTATTAGCACAACTGTGTAACACGTTAACTTGTTATGAAATATAGCTGTTTAAACCTAATGGACTAAAAAAGATTTGCTAAAGCGACACTGGACAGACTAGAAATTTTAGAAATTTGAATGCTTTCATCTCGCTCGGTACAGAAAGTGAATTGCAAAAAAGTTTAAAATAAAAAAAAAAAAAAGGTTATTTACAAGAGGTTCAAGCATAAGATATAATAAAACTATTTTCTTAAACTCTAATTTTCTGTTCAATTCTGAGATTTTTAGCGTAGACTGGCAAACGGCCAGCGATACAGTTTACGCGATCGAATAACAAATAAGTAACTAAGCATTAAATGTGTGTATGTATATGTGTGCTGTCCATGAGCCAGACTTTCTGTTGATATCAATCATATCACACGACAGCGTCCAGTCTAGAAACTGATATCGGTACAAACTTATGGTCTCACATTTCTCGTTTGCAAGTTAAAGTTAGAATTTGATTTTTTTTTAAAAAAAGCTAATTGGTTGCAAGAAGAGGTTCTAGAACTCTCACGTTTTGGGTTTGAGACATAACTGTAACGAAATAAAAGGTGTCACATTTTTCTCCGGGCTTAGACGTGATTAAGTCTGAAGTCATGCGAGACTATTTGTTAAAGAAGGCGTCAACACGGACCTGTGACGTAGCCCAACGAGCGTCTACGCTGACCACGGGTTGCGACGTTGCAAGTCAGTGTCAGTGGCGTAGCTAGGGATTTGGCGGCACCTCTAGAGGCCAAGCCTCCCCCCCCCCCCAAATCACTTGCTACGCCACTGATATCATTATTTCCATATTAGAGACAGAGTTAGACTAGTAAACATAGACTTATAATTCTCTACTATATTTAAGGACTGATACATTATTTTAGTCCTGTGCAACGCCACACCCATTAGAGGCCATAGGCGGCTGCCTAGTTTGTCTATGCCTACGACCGGCCCTGGGTGCAATATTTAGGGGTGACAAGAGAGATTCAATACAAAAGAAAAGAATCACTCGTTCAAAAGTCTTCTATTTATGAGTCTTTTGTCAACATTAACTTAAACCATCTATACACTAAAGTTACTAAAGAAACGTCCGGCTCAGAGTTTCGTTTCCCTTCTTGCTGCTTTCCGGTATTCGCGCATACGTCCCAGGGCCTGATTCACTGGTCTAAGTTTACTCAGCGTAATAACCACGGATTAGAGATAATCTCTGACATCAAAGCTCTCCTTCATTGGCCATGGTCACGTGACGATGGTCACCTGACAGGCGATGTAATAAATGAGGTCACTCCGACCAGCAGACGATAACAGCCTGGCATGGAACTGTTCAGTTATTAAGACTAATTACGAGGTGGTCAATCAAAGCGACTCATTCGACAATGTTCGTATCTAAGCCTTACACATCAGTTTTGTTAAAACGTGAAACCCATTACAGTATTTACGTGTTGATATAATCAGTGTTGATATCCTTAGTGCTGTTATCCTTAGTGTTGATATCCTTAGTGCTGATATCCTTAGTGCTGATATCCTTAGTGTTGATATCCTTAGTGTTGATATCCTTAGTGTTGATATCCTTAGTGCTGATATCCATAGTGCTGATATCCTTAGTGCTGATATCCTTAGTGTTATATATCCCGCCAACTCGGTCATGATATCCTCAAAATCAATAATTTATTGTTGATTTTATAGCTATCCTCAGACTTGATATTTTCAGTGTTGATAGCCTTCGTGTTGATATCCTTATTGTTAATATTAATAAATTTGATATTTTTGCTATTGGTATCCGTAATGTTTGATTTCTATGTTAATATCATCAGTTGATACAAGCGAATCCTTAATGTTAATAACCCTAATATTAATATTGCTAATTTCAATATGCTTAGGTCAAGTGAAAACGAGACTATTCTAGTTTAAAGCGAAAGTTGTATGGGTTTGAACCTTAGCATCATCAATTCGCAAAGACCTTCCTTCAGGGAACAGTAGCAGGAAAAAGAAGAAGACAGAGAAAGCGATGGGAAAACAACATAAAAGAATAGACGGGTCTGCCACTGAAAGAGTTTCTTGCTAGGGCGAAGGACAGAGAGAAATGGAGAAAGGCGGTCGACTAATGTTGCATGGTGCCCCAACGGTCAAAAGGTAAAGGTAAAATGTAAAAATCATCAACTCCGGGGGCCCGCTTCCTCTTCCAATTAACCGACGTTAAAAAACAAGAAGGTCTTAAAAAGGGGAAAAAAATTAAAACAACTCTTTAATAATTTGTAGAATTTTTACAAAGCTTATATCAATTAACTCTCGTCTGTTTGATTCAATCTGTGTACACGTTATGTCTCCCAATTCCATTCACGGATCAAATTGAAACTTTGCACATGAATGAATAAATGCATAAGATAAGATAAGATAATTTGTATTGGTCCAAGCAAATGGAAATTCAGTTTGACTACAACTGACAACCTCAGCGTAACTACTGTAACAATAACTTTATAGATGCACATACTAACAACACTCACACACGAAACACATACACACTCACAACCAGCGCTTTATGAATTTGACTTCTATGTACTTCTCGATGACGACAGATGATCTTGTGACACTCTGACCGTCAGTTGGATGAAGGAGTTTTTAAATCTTTCTGTTTTAGCCCCAATGGAAAGGAGACGACCACTTTGTTCAGATCTGGTGTAATAGTGGTTCCATTAATCCTTAATTAATAAATAAATTAAATAATTTTGTTTTATATAGAAAAAAAGGAGATAAATCTCACAGGATCGATCAACGTTGCAGTGATTGTGCGGTTCTCTCCCTTATATAAGCTTGCTTTTTACAAATTTTTTTTTTAAATTTTATTTAGCTTGTTTTCTTTCTACTTATTTTCCTGCATTTAGAAAACAAACTCGGGACCCAACGAGAAATGATTAATTATGCATCGCGGTAAATACTTCTCAAGCCATGACAACAATACGTCGCATAGCAACTGGAAAATCATTCCGCCGTCTAACGACGTTACGAAGCAATGAAAGACCGTGACCTTTTAGCGGAGGTGGATAAAACTGAAAACGGAGGTGATTGGTCAAATAATATGTAGATCTAGATGTCTTGACAGAGTCAACGTAGGTTCAGATATTCGGAAGGTAGCTAGATGTTATTTTAGATTTTTAAACTCTAGTCAGGGGCGTAGCTAGGAATTTGCCATCATATGGGGACACGGGGGGGCTTGAACTCTTTGGGCGACCCAGCATTTTTGCGTAATATTTAATATTTTATGTAAAAAGAAACACCAAGTTGGGGCCCGAGGGGGATTTTCGAATTCCCCATTAGCCTCCACCTCAACCTTAGCTACGCCACTGATTACAAAGCCATAAATAGCAAGCTTTTTGTTCTATCCGGTGAACAGAATACAGAAGTGTTGATAAGCAAAGCACTTGAATAATTCATACACTAATTTCATAGCTGTAAGTGCATCAAATTGTTAAAGCCCTTTCCCTTGCGGTACAACGTAGTTGGTGTGGGTTTTTGTTCAGTTGTCGACAGAGTGATGGCTGCCTGGTCGTGCGGTTTGCACGCTGGACTGTCGTTTGAATTTATCGATGGTCCAGGGTTCAAACCCTGCCCGCTCCCACCCCCCGTCGTCCTGCGGGAGGTTGGACTAGGAAGTAAACTATCTTCAACTCTGAAGGAACATCCGAAACATGTAAAACATTTTACAAACATTGTTTATTTCCAAATGTCTTAGAAACATCCTATTGTCATTTTTTCTTACCTGTTTTCCTTAACTTTCATTATAGCGCCACCATATTTCTTCTTATCGCTTTCTCTTTTTCTCTTATTGAATTTTGTTACTGAACGAAAAAAGGGATTTTAACAAATTCGAAGCGTAAACAAAGAGCGTTTGGGGTTCAAATCTTTATGAAGAATGTGATTTTTAAATATCAGGATTCTCTTACATTAAAGAAAAATTAAAAGTATCCAATTTTCAAACCTTGTGATCTACAAATAACGTTATGTAAAGTTCATATGTGTATATGGCCTATAGTTAACGAGGGTATCATGCGGCCAACACTAAGACCAACCGTCTTTAGTGACCCCGGCTAATGTAAGATACCCATTAGTGTTGGGTGGACTCAGGTGGCGTCCTAATAAATCACAAGATGGTCAAACTGAGCTACTCATTCTTGAATGTTCGGACCCAAGCCTGCACATCATATTTGTATATAAAACGTCTTTGAAACCCATTCCTGTATCTAAGTGTTGATATCCTAAGTGTTGATATCCTAAGTGTTGATATCCTAAATGTTGATATCCTAAGTGTTCCTAAGTGTTGATATCCTAAGTGTTGATATCACTTATGATAGGGGTTAATATCCTAAGTGTTGATATCCTAAGTGTTGATATCCTAAATGTTGATATCCTAAGTGTTGATATCCTAAGTGTTGATATCCTAAGTGTTGATATCCTAAATGTTGATATCCTAAGTGTTGATATCCTAAGTGTTGATATCCTAAATGTTGATATCACTTATCCTAAGTGTTGATATCCTAAGTGTTGACATCCTAAGTGTTGATATCCTAAGTGTTGATATCCTAAATGTTGATATCCTAAATGTTGATATCCTAAATGTTGATATACTAAATGTTGATATCACTTATCCTAAGTGTTGATATCCTAAGTGTTGATATCCTAAGTGTTGAGATCCTAAGTGTTGATATCCTAAGTGTTGATATCCTAAGTGTTGATATTAGTGTTGATATCCTAAGTGTTGATATTAGTGTTGATATCCTAAGTGTTGATATTAGTGTTGATATCTTAAGTGGTGATATCCTAAGAGTTGATATCCTAAGTGTTGATATCCTAAGTGTTGATAGATTCAGTCTAGATTCAAACCTGAGATATCTCGGCTCGGAAGCAATACGTTGGACTTCTGAGCCATCGCGCCAGAATCCACTTTTAATCTTTTATTTCAGCTGCTGAATTAAAAAAAAAAATCTTTTCTACTGAAAGCAGTGGCGGTAACTCTTGTCACAAGCTCAACAAACGTAATGAGAATAGCACCAGTCAAGCATGACAGCAGAAATAAATAACAGCTACTACCCAGGTCTGTCGTAAACAAAGGCGCTCACTTCAAAAGAGGAAGTTCCGAACGGTACAGGGCGAGGCCATTTATCACACTAGAACCAGGGGTTCGTAATGGGGTTGCTGTGAACCCCGGTGAGTTCGCGGTTCCAACGGGGGTAAAAGATGTTTTGGTAGAGCGGGAGGACATACGCTCGCATTTATCAAATTCAAACCGCCATCTTGGCAGTCGTCTGCTCTGACGCTTTTTATATCGTCTGCCAAGGAAACAATGCGAGATGGAGAGAAGGAAACGTGATGAGAGAGAGAGTAAAAGAGAGAGAGAGAGAGAGATGGGAATGAAAGAAGAAGAAAGAAATTAACAACATGAAAGGGAAAAGAAGGTAAAAATTAGAGAGAGATACAGAGAGACAGAGATACAGAGATACAGAAAGAGACAGAGAGACGAAGTGAGAAATACAAAGAAAGAGAGAGACAGAGCGAGACTGAGAGACATAGACAGAGACAGAGAGAGAAATAGAGCGAGACAGAGAGAGACAGTGAAAGATAAAGTGATACAGAGAGACAGAGATACATAGAGATAAAGACAGAGAGAGATACAGAGAGCGAGACAGAGAGGGAAAGACACAGAGAGATTTAAAGCGATACAGAGAGAGAGACAGAGATACAGAGCGAAAGAGAGAACAAATATAAGAGAGATAGTTTATGGGGAAACGTTGAGCTGGAAGAGAAGAAAGAATGGAAGAAGAGAAAAAGAAAAATAAGAGAACCAGAGAGAAAGAAGAGAAAAGAAGAAGAGAGAAAGAAACCGAGGAGAGAAGGGAAAAAACTTGAGAGAAATTAGAGATATAGAAAGCAGAGAAGACGTTTAGAAGAGAGAGAGAGAGAGAGAGAGAGAGAGAGAGAGATAAGGTTAGAGTTTAATGAGTTTAAAGAATGAAAAAAATGAAAAAAAAGAATTTAAGGAGAAAGTTGAAAAAAAAAAAAAAAGAAACTAAACAAGAAAATCGAAAACCTAATTTTCCAACGGCATTCCCAAATTATTTGCATACATTTTCAACGCTCCAAAAGGTCAATTATATGTCTCAATATATGGTCACAAATAGAGCTACTCTGATTTGAACATACTCGACTTATCCTTTCACTATCTGGTGTTAATGCTAGGTCCTTTGTTTATTGACCCAATCAGCTAGGACAACTAAATCTGTGTAGGCTTTTTTTTTTTCTCTTCAAGTTTGACTAAACATGGACTTATTTTCAACCAACCTTGAACATACATTTTATTTATAAATATGCATAGAGGCTTTAACCAATAATAGATCTAGTAGTACACAAACAAAAGAGTAAAAAAATTACTTAATTATCGATCAACAGTAACAGCAAGTCTAGGGGAAACCTCCGCAAATTGCTACCATTCATCTCAAAATGGCAAGGCTTGGCTCCCTCTCTGCTATATAAAACAAAATTAAGGAACTAGTTCTAATTGGTTAATTTTTAGATTGATTCACGAATTGTTATCGACTATGAATATTTATGCTCAATTTCAACTTGATCCGAGAATGGGAAATTGTAGAAGAAATCTGTTCAAATTTTTTATCAGACAGACAGAGTGAATTGATATAATCTTTTAAAAAAATATACGTCTTTACTGTCTCGCATCTCTATTGAATTACGCCAGACTATTGCATGGTTTCATCAGACTCCTCAGCCTACACAACCAAAACCATTCGCTCTACTTTCCTCATTGTTACAGCAACGACACGCACACACACAAACAAATTAAAACAATGACGAATCAAATGTTGTCCAGATCGTATTATAGAACTGTTGATATACTTTATTTCTAAGAAGGCTGAGAGGTACAGAGTTTGGCTTCCGAACCGGGGGTCCAGGGTTCGAATCCTTGTTAAGATTAGGATTTATAATTTCGTGGGCCACAGAAGCAGATGACCTATACATCATCTGCTCTATGGATAGCAGGGTCTGCAAGGGGAGCCTTACTTTTTATTCAATACGAGAGCAAAGTAGCTGAGAAACATCACACTGCATTCACAGGATAGTACCTGTGGATACCGAGTAGTATCCGATTCTGACTGTCGTCGGAAGGCTCGAGCCAGGACGTATTAATTGTCATTGCCTATCTCTCCTTTAGTTGTTGAATTGTCTCCGATTAATATAGGAAATAAACAATTAAATCATTGCAAAGAATCTCTACTATGAAACTTATGATTTTTATAAATATATAAACTATAATAATGGTTTTCAATATAGTTTTAATTTTTTTGAATAATAATTTACAATTAAGAAGTAAAAGCACATTATCTTGTCTAGATCACAGAGAAAGATCTCATGGTGTAACACCCTCAAAGTTAGGATTTAGGATGGAAGCATTTCTCTCTGTCTTGTTAGCTGTTGAAGAAGTTATGTGCGAAAGTTATGGAAATTGTGTATTTGTTGTGTGTCCGTTTGTGACAACATCTCCAAGGCTCGCTGTTTTCTTTAACTCCATTTACGCGACTATTGTGGTCCACGGCTCAATGTTGATATAAAAACTTTTACGACATGCCAGGGGCGGCGAGATGTTTCGATGACGCAAACTGAATGCCCGGACACAAAAAAAAAATGTGTTCTTGCATAGATATTAGAGAACGAGAAATGAGAGAGAGAGAGAGAGAGAGATGGTGAAACGGGAAAGGGGGGGGGGACAGAATCGGGAAAAGGGGGGGGGGGTCAGGAGAAAAAGAAGAGATGGATATGAGGATTGGAAAAGAAATTGAATCTGACTTTGAAGTTCGGATGCAAGGATTGAGATGGCTCAACACTATTAGAGAAGGCTTAGGGAAATGTAGATAGTGTTAGGGTCTGGCTGGTGTGTCTGGCTGGTGTGTCTGGCTGGTGTGTCTGGAAGGTGTGTCTGGAAGGTGTGTCTGGAAGGTGTGTCTGGCTGGTGTGTCTTGCTGGTGTGTCTGGCTTGTTTGTCTGGAAGAGTCTGTCTGCAAGGTGCGGGAGGAAGGATTAGAGATGTCATTTAGAGGTAGAAAAGTTGAATGAAAGGTGAAATGAACTGCTAGAATGAAAAAGAAAGAAAAACAAATAGATAGAACAATAGAAAGAAATACTACTAGAAAGAAGCGCGGTGGCTGAGTAGTAAAGCGCTTGGATTCCGAACCGAAGGTCCTGGTATCGAATCATGTTGAAGACTGGGATTTTTAATTTCGGTATCTTTATAGTGCCTCTGAGTTTACCCAGCTCAGGTTGGAGAAAATTAAAGGCGGTTGGTCGTTGTGCTTGCCACAGGACAGTGGGCCATAGAAACAGATGACCTTCATATCATCTGCCCTATAGATTGCAAGATCTGAAATAGGAACTGAAACAAACAGAACGAAATACAAATCGAAGGTCTCGGGTTCGACTCCTGGCTAGGACTGGGATTTTTTTTTTATTTCGGATCCTTAGTGCGCCTCTGAGTCCACCCAGCTCTAATGGTTACCTAACAATAGTTGGGGGAAAAAGTAAAGGCGGTTGGTCGTTGTGCTGGCCACTTGACACCCTCGTTAACCGTCGGCCAAAGAAACAAATGGCGTTAACATCATCTGCCCAATAGATCGCAAGGTCTGAAAGGGGAACTGAAACAAACAGAAAGAAAAACAAATGGAAAGAAAAACAAATGGAAAGAAAATCACTGAAAGGAAAAAGTGAATATATTTCTTCCTGGTGTGTTAAAATCTTGAGATGTAATGCCAAGAAAATACTAAAGAGACAGAAAAAGAATAGGGAGAAAGAGAGAAGAAAGAGAGAAGAAAAAGAGAAGAAAGTGAAAAAAAAAAAGAGATGAAGAGGCAAGAAAGCCAAAACAGAATCGCAGGAAGTAAGAATGCGATTAAGAGTAAAAAGAGAGAGAGAGAAAGAGAATTAAAGACAATAAAAGAGACAAAAAAGAAAAATAAAGGAGAATAGAGAAAGCAAGAAAATTGAAGAAGGAAAGATGGAGCGAAAGAAAGAGAAGACTGTGCTGGAGTTATCAGTTTTCGCTACTTTTTTACTACCCCCCCAAAAAAGATTTTACAAGTGCAATCTCAAAGAGAACAAATCTCATGACCATTATATGAACATTAAGACTGGGGTGTAAAAATGTATTTTTTTTTTATAATGACAAATCTATTGAAGCAAAGTTTCCTTCTCCCACACTTCTCTTACGACACACATACACATAAAACACACACACAGGCAGGTGTGGTAGAGATATCCCAGGTAGTTACAAAACTCAAGTTCTAGAAGTCTAAAGGAAGAACAATTTAAGTTTTGCGTTTCTCAAACTTTGGACTTCAGAAGTACACTTCGACAAGACACTGACTAGTAGACTTCGTATTTATTTTGACAAGACAGTGATTAGGCTTCTTTTTCATTTTGACAAGACTTTGGCTAGACTTCGTCTTTACTTTGACAATACTTTGACGAGACTTTCATTACAATTTGACAAGACTTAGTCTGACTTGGTCTTTATTTTGACTAGACTTTTAAACTTGCTTTACTCTGGATGTTGACTAATGTTTTTTATAGCCTACTTAGATTGTATTTTCACTTTATTTTGACATTGACTAAAATTCGACAATACGTTTTATTATAGAAAAAAAGATTTGTAGACCAATTCAGAAGAGATGTCAACAATGAATTAACTGTCGGAGACAAAACAATTGTACTAAAAACACACACACACACACACACACACACAACTTTAGCTTTACTATTCTCGTATTCTTTCTGTACAACAAAAAGGCTTGTCTTCGAGTCCGAAGATTAATTAGATTAATGAGGAATGCAGTATTTCCCTTGGATACGCAGTCCCATCTATGACCTACATATTTTGCTACATTCAGATCAAGCAAACTCTATTGCCTCCAGATTCTTTCTGCATCACCCATGAAGAAATGTTGATTTTATTTTAATTTTTTTTAATACTATGTTATTTTATTTTTACATATTTTTTTCAACTTGCAAAACACACCCCACCCAAAAAACAACAACAAAAAAACTTGCTAAACTAAGTTTTAACTGAACACATTGTTTGGGTAAACCACCGACAAATTAAGGTCTATGTGTATTAATGACACTCTCTTCTAATTTGAAATTTCGTCTAAAAATTCTGAAATATTTTGCTTAGTAGGCCTACTCCAAACGCTCTGTTAGAAAAAAATAAATAAACTATGGGTAACGCGAGCCACAGACTGAGAAGCGCTGCGGTAGAAGAATCGTGGGGGCGATATTAATAGCAAGCGTTCAATTTCTGTTTCTGAACTAAAGAAATAAAATGATGATGAAGGGAACATGAGTTTCGCTTTTATGGAGCGGAAAGGGGAGGGGGGGGGTTCGTGTAGCTTTGGGGAGAAGAAAATAAGATAAGTGAATAGGAGGAGAGCGAAGTATAAGAGAACTCAGCTACACGTATGTATAGAGCAACAAGGAACACGATAATGTCAATCTAAGTTTTTTTTTTTATATTAACAGTCTGTTTTGATTATTTTTAATTTACCTTGTAGATTTGCCATGGTTATCGTTCTTATTTTTTCTAAAAATAGTTTTTTAAACATTTCTAGTTACTCTTATATGGTTTTGTTGGGTAACTGTAAATACATACTGACAATCCTTTTAAACTGGATGTTAAAATAATATCATAAGAAATAGGGGGAAAAACAATGCTAAAAAAATCTTAAAGCCCCCTTCCGCCCATGTGCCATACCGTGATACCACTACCAGTGATACCACTACGACTCTGATGCTTGTAACACCACCATGCATAAATCATTACCGACCCGATCAACTCAAGTGAGGAACTCACCCATCGCGCTACCACTGCTCATCCTTGGAACGCGTCGCTCCAGTCATGCGTGCAGTACAAAGCCTAGCTCACGTTGTACAGGTGCGCTTACTAAGTCTAACGTCACAGGTAAAAACAAAAAATACCAGTTACAAACTACTTTCTAAGGTGAAATTTAAATCTAGAATGAGAACAGGAACAAGAACTCTTGCAGTTTCAAACGGAGTCAAAGAAACAAAGGAGACAAGGGAAATAATAAATACCTGAAAAACGGAGAAAGTTTTCAAATAAAAATAGGCCAACACGCGGGGGAAGGGTGGAGAGAGGAGAGGCAAGAAACTGGGGAAACTAGAGTACGCCCTGACATTGTAAATAAACAAAAGTTGTTTCCCTTGCTGATATTAACAATAGGGGCAAGAAACTCAAGAACTCTAAAAGCCTTTTTCTTGTCAAAAACAGACCCATGGGGTGTTTATTTGTATTCAGATGAATTCAATGGAAGACAGACTTAAACTCTTCAATTCCTGTAACATTGATACGTGGAGGACGGTGTTAGCATCTTTAGACTTCTGCACCATTAGCTGTCTTAAGGGCACCAATGCTGACTCTTTTTTTTTTAATCTGACGCAATCCGGCTCGGTCATTAAATGAGTTTGCAAGAGATATTTCCGTAAATTCAGTGGTGTCAATTTCCCACCATTTTCGTCCTCTACGGACGGCACCCTGCTAGAGAGTTTTTGAAAATTTCTTTGTCCATCTTTACTAACAGCGTAATATAGAAAGGGACGGCCTTAGGCATAGGCCCTCTAGGCAACCGCCTAGGGCCTCCAACTGATGGGGGCCTTGCAAAGGACTCAAAAAATTATTTAGAGAAAAAAATGCGAATCTTGGATAAAATCTCAAACTACTAGAGCTCTATGGCTCTATGTTTACTAGTATAGTTCTAAATCATACAGGCAGGTTTTAAACGAATTGTGTAATTATTGTTTAGTCCTAATTGTATATTTTTGGTTTGCATCTATTTTATATTTCATTTGGAGCCACAAAGTTCACTTTTCGTACGGGCTCCAATTATCTAAGACTGGACCTGATATAGGCAAAGGTCAAAGTTGAAGATTAGTACGAGGTAATTGTGTTGCACTATGTCGGTGTCACACTCGGTCAAGGACAAAATCTTCGGTACGGAGACAATCTCTTCTAGAAGATTCGAGAGTAGACACTTAGCTCGAGATCTCTGATTAGACAGAGCAAATTATGCAAAGTACCGGGTCAAGGCGGAAATATTTTGATTGGGTGGGAAAATAATTAGACAGTGCAACATGACATTAAGACATTCTAGGAAGAAAAAAAAATATATAAATAGGTTTTGCGTGGGAGTCAGTAAGCCATATTGAGCTAGTCTCCAGTCAATCTAATAGTCTTTAGGCAGTGATACGGATCTAGTTTTCAATCTAATAGACATCTAGCGTTCATTACATATATATATATGTATTTAAATGAGTCATATAGATATAGTCTTTAGTCAGTCATATGGTTCCAGTTTTCAGTTAGTCATTAAGATCTAGTATTTAGTCTATCGTATAGTTTTGAGTCGCTCATAAAGTCATCGGTTAATCAATGAACCATGCAACTGTCAGGCTGTCAATCAGTCATAAAGTCTTCGATCCTACGACAATGTATAAGATAACACATCCGTCGTTGGTGCACCACTGCTGACTCGTTTGACTTATTTGAACAGTAACCTAATCAACTAAGACCGGTAACTGAGTTTACAAGAGATACCTTTACCTTCACCTATCCCGGAGTCTGTTGGACTGTTGAGGCACCATGCAAGATTCGTCGACTGTCTTTCTCCATTCCTCTCTGTCCTTCGCCTTAGAACCTCTTGTAATGTCAGGCCCTTCCATTCTTTTATTTATGTTGACCTCCCATCGCTTTCACTGTCTGCCTCTTCTTCTTTTTTCCTGGAACTGTTCCCTGAAGGAAGGTCTATGCGAGCCCCGAAGATCTTGTAATATGGCCCTAGATTTTAAGCTTGCGTGTTTTTTTTACGATAGTTAGCAGGTCATCATGGGGTCCGATCGCTGCAGTAACCCTGTCTCTAATGTCTTGGTTTGTGATGCGGTCTTTGAATGTGAGATATCCAGCGACCTGTCGAAGGCGTCGGATATTCCCACTAATTTAGCACCAATGCCCCCGTGTTCACTGACTGTTAAAGTTTATGAATTATTCAATTTTTTTTTAAACAAAAATTTAAATTGAGAACATAAATAGTGTCCGCTGATTTGGGCTTGCATGTAAACCTATTGTGAAGAAACAAGTTCCTTTAAGTGTAAAGTGCCTTTAAGTGTAAAGTGCCTTTAAGTGTAAAGAATTTAATAGTAACATATGTACAAGGATAACATTTCTATACCAGCAACTCCACTATACGTTTTTTCCTTCTCCTAGTTTACACCCCCGTGACTTCCCGCAAGTCCCTTAACTCCCCGGTACCCAAACACTTGACCGTGTGTCACGGCTGACCACACATAGTATCCGTGTCACAGCACCTATGTTACTTGTATCTCAAAACTAATTCGTCTTCTACAAGCTTGACCAGCTACACGATAGCACGGGGTAAAGAAGATGATGGTGGGCCCTCCCCCCTTCCCGTAGGTTGAGTGTAAGGAAAAAGTAAAAACAAGTCATCTTGCATATATCTATACAGCTTTACAATTCAGGTATAACCTTTTACTAGCATGTGTCTACTTTTTAGAAATAATAATCATATTAGGCCTATATCTGTTTCTATTTATGTGTATGTTTCTGTTGTATTGTTTTTATATGACAAATGAGTCCTTGTAACCACAACAAATTTCCATAAAGATCAATAAAGCAGTCTTAGTCTTAGTCTTATTTTAATTGGATTTATTGAGCGCTAAAATAGCATGCGCCAAAACGGCGGCGTCAAAACGCCCACTGCGCTAAAACCGCGGCGTCAAAACGCCCAACTGCGCCAAAACGGCGGCGTCAAAACGCCCACTGCGCCAAAATCATGTACTGTCAACTAATACAGGGTATTGGACCATTTTGTGTACATGGCCGAAAAAAAAACACTATAACTAGCTAGCTTTTTGGTACATCCGATGTACAGAATACAGAAAGTGTGGATGAGCCAGTGCTGTGTTTTTAAATATATGATAATTGTTTAGCACTTTTTAGCACAGCAGAAAAAGCGCTCTTGCTTGTAGCACGAGATAATTTATATATGAATTTGGGGATTATCTTTTAATCAATGGCTTAAAACTGATTTAAAACACTAACCGTGGTAGCAGAGAAGATGTGATACAAAGATGCCACTTATTGATATTTCTGGCTGTGGGAAAGCCTGGGCGGATGGTTTGATACATTGTTAAAATTATGGCACCATTTTTTATTTTTAAATTTTAAAATTTGGCAACAGTGACGTTCAGTTGAGCGTCCTTGACATTGCTTAGTTTATCTCCTATAACGTTGATAAATATTTGAGCATCAACGAACAATGCGCATGCGTGTGTCTACAAAACATGGATGCTACCAGCGTGCTACAAAACGATGCTTTCCCTTTTTCTGCTTACCGCCCTTGATGTTTACCACTGATGTTTTTCTTACCTTGGTACATCCATTGTGTGGAGACACGCTTGAATGACATGGTGGTAAAATGAGCAGCTTTTTCTAAAGGGGAAGAGACGGGAAAGAGAGATACCCAAAAGACAATAGCCGTGCCAGAATGAGGCGTCTTCAAAAGCACTGGACCTTGACGTAGTTCAGCAGAAGTGGAGAAGGGGGTGGGGTCTGAGCAGCAGTGAGGTGTGCGTGTGTGTGTAAGTGTGAGGGCGGGGGTGCCGGTTCAACAGGTGCCCGCTTGTAGAAGGCGGGCGTTCGGCAAACCCAACATTCAAGACTAAAGAAATAACTCCGATGACAAATGTCTTCGGCTTATTGAGTTCTCGGTATTGGGTTCACGAAATGTGAGCGGCCCGAGCGGTTAGACAAATGTGTTTGTCTGTTGGAGGGTTTGTCTGTTGGAGGGTTTGTCTGTGTGAGCGTATTTCGAAATTTACACCCCCGATGTGTGTATGTTCTGTGTGTAAACTCTAAAGCTATTAATGTATTTTTATAACGGGTGTGTTCCTAATGAGTATTTCATTAAAGATTTTCAGTCTCAAAGTTAATTACAGTAATCTGCCCTTTGTTTAAACTTTAATTGTTTCATATTCCTGTTCTGTATTTTTAGCAATAAGGGAGAATAGGAAAAAGAAAGCGATATAAAAAAATGTGGTAGCGATACAATGGAAAATTTAAAAAGTAATAGGGTGGAGAAGAAAAGTAAGATGTATAGTATTGTGGGAAGCGTGGTCGAGAGGCTAAGTACGCTCGAACTTGGCTTGAAGGGGGCTCGAGGTTCGACACCCGACTATAGCAGAGTTGTGTTTGCTGAGCGCCTAAAGGCAGCACGGAAAACCTTCTTCCAGATACACATAATTAATTTCTCCCCCCTCCCCCCCCCACTGGTCCACAAATGAGATTGGACCAAAGCGCTCTGAGCATGCTGTAAGCATGAAAGTAGCGCTATATAAAAGCTATAATTTTATTGTGTGCTCTGACAACCAGTCCAACTTTTAGCTTTCACGTGTGGCTCAGATATATAGCCCGGTGGAACTGTTCATCACTAACAGGAGAAGGGGCAAAGGCGGAGTTACTGGAGCCTAAACCAGTAAGCTTTTGGTAAGAGGGACTCGCTAGCCTTAGTTGACCACCTATGTTACTTTGCAGCTATACCCAAACATGGGAAAGGCTTAGGGAGTCAACCCTGAGGAAAAATCACGAGCCGGTGACCATTAGGCAGCTTGTAGCAGTGCTACACCTGGCAGAGCCTATGACGCCGCTGATCCCAAAACTGTATCAGAAATTCTGTTCATTTAAATAAATCAGCTGGGTGGAGTTCTGACCACAGCTAATGTCCAGAGTCCAGGCATTCATCTCATTTTTATGAAATGATTCGCAGTAGCGACTGAAGGCGTATGTTCACATATTTAAGTGTTATTGAATCAATATCCTGTTATAGTACCATTAAAAGCATCCTACATCAAAGATTTTTAAGCTATAAACTTAAATCCCCCCTCCCTCCTCATAAAGATATTATACATGTTTTGTGAGCATGTCAGAATTATTATAGAACTAATAATATATATACATAAAACTAGAAGGAAGAAATAACTTGGCTTTAAACTAAAAAAATCTCTAAAAAAAAATACATTTCACTTATTTAAGAGAAGACGCTTGAGACAAGAGAGAATACAATTAAAGATTGAACATTATGGATACATACTGAATGTCAATGTTCGATAATCAAAAGATCGATCTCTTCCTCACCATGTTAATTGATCGATGTGTGAAAGCAGGGTGGTTGGGGGGGGGGCGGGGTAAAAAAATAATAAGCATCGTGTTCCTACTATCAGATTAAAGACTAACGCAGCTAGAGTCGAACTCAATCCCAACAAAGTGAACTCAAAGGCTCTACACTCGGCGCCTTCTTTTTTAGTTAACATGCTGTTCTTGTTTTACCTAATCTTAACTTAGCTCGTTGTTTTTTTTTTAGCTTATCTTATTTTAGCTTATCTTATTTTAGTTTGTCTTATTTTAGCGTATCTTTTTTTTATCTTATCTTAATTGATCTCATTTAAGATTATCTTATTTTAGCTTATGTTATTTTAGTTTGTCTTATTTTTAGCGTATCTTATTTTAGCTTAGCTTATTTTATCTTATCTTCATTTATCTCATTTAAGCGTATCTTATTTAACCTTATCTTATTTTAACTTATTTTATTTTTTTAGCTTATCTTTTTTTTTAGCTTATCTTATCTTATTTTAGCTTATCTTTTTTTTCCAAACCCTTGGTTTTGGATGGCTGCCTGGTCGTGCGGTTTACGCACTGGATATCGTTAGGGCGTCTTGATGGTTCTAGGTTCCTACCTTGCCCGCTGTCTTTCCCGGTCGTCCTACGGGAGGTTTGAACTAGGAAGAAGATTATTTTTCATTCTGAAGAAACATTCTTCAACACGATTCCAACCGGGGACCTCCCACGCTTTACGACTCAGCCACCTCGTATTTTTTTTTATAAAAACAAAAAACAAAAAACAAACATGTTCGCCTTTTAGAAGACCGAAACTTGCTGTTGTAGCGATCTAGAGCTCAATGACGTGGGAGTGCTTTTAACTTTTGAGGTCAGTTTGAACGAGACAGACAGACAACACAAACACAATAGTGGCTTTCCCCAAAAGTTACTGTCCCAGCAATCTAGAGCTCAATGACGTGGGAGTGCCTTTAACTTTTGAGGTACGTCTGAACGAGACAGACAGACAACACAAACACAACAGCCGCTTTCCCAAAAGTTACTGTCACAGCAATCTAGAGCTCAATGACGTGGGAGTGCCTTTAACTTTTGAGGTACGTCTGAACGAGACAGACAGACAACACAAACACAACAGCGGCTTTCCCAAAAGTTACTGTCACAGCAATCTAGAGCTCAATGAAGTGGAAGCACTTTTTTAACTTTTGAGATACGCACGAACGAGACAGACAGACAACACAAACACAATAGCGGCTTTACCACCGGGAATGCTAAAAATTAAAACAAATAATAATACCACTAAAAAAAAGCAAATTAAAAAATAATTCTTCATAATTTTCTTAAAAATAATGTATTAACCATTATTGGAACACAAGCAGACGACTTTTAAACGTATATCTATAAGAAGAAAAAAAGATCCTCATCAACGAGGCCTCCCGAACCAGCGTTCATTAAGTCCGTTAATGGCGCGTATTGATCCTTATCTTTCAGAACTTGAGCACAGAACTCTTCAAGAAAGAAGGAGGAAAAAATATTAGAAAATTTTTTTTTAGGTCAGTG
This sequence comes from Biomphalaria glabrata, assembly GCF_947242115.1. Classification (NCBI taxonomy): domain Eukaryota; kingdom Metazoa; phylum Mollusca; class Gastropoda; family Planorbidae; genus Biomphalaria; species Biomphalaria glabrata. Next base: position 34,719,662 of record NC_074724.1, read on the forward strand.
CGAGAGGAATAAGATATGAAGAGTAAAAAAAAAAGGGTTGTTCCTGTCTGACGTCCAAGTCTCGCAGACTTCAAAAGATGGTGAGACGGAAGTAAAGGAACCGAGTCATTACTAGCAATTATATAGACGTCTGTGGTGGAGACGAAGTAAGGGCTTAGTATTACCTTAAATACGCTAATAAATTATTGATAATAAAACTAACTAGATGTCACCTGTTATGAAACTAAAAAGAAATCAATATTTCAACGACATCCTCTGATGTAAAGGGGCGGCGCGGGGCAGAATCACGGCAATGTCAACTTTAGTTAACATAAGTTTTATTAAACTGATAAATTAGTTTTCAAATATTGCATAGCAAAATAAGAATATTTCTATCACCTTGTATGCAATTATAGAAAACCAGATTTGAAACGGTTAACTGATTCAATTGATACCTGACATAAGTTTGAGAAGAGTCATACGGGGACATAGACATCAAGGTCTGAAAATATTTTTTTAAAGTTCTGTATTCTTTGCAGCCCAGTGACCTTGACCTTATCAGATTTCATCCATATTTGGTTGACACATATTTAGACCTACATATGTTCCATGGAAGCGCGGTGGCTGAGTGGTAAAGCACTTGGCTTCTGAACTGAGGGGTCCCGTGTTTGAATCCGAAAGTCTTGGTTTTTCAATTACGGGATCCTTGAGGCGCCACTGAGTCCACCCAGCCTAAATGGCTACCTGAGATTAGTTGGGGAAAGGCAAAAGGCGGTTGGTCACTGTGCTTGCCACATCACACCCTTGGTTAACCGTGGGCCACAGAATCAGATGACCTCCACATCTTTACACAATCTGTACAATAGATCGCAAGATCTGATAGAGAAACTTAGCATATGTTCCATGACAACCACTTCTGCTTTCCAGGCTGCTGAGGGTCAAGTCCTGTATCTTCACGTGAAGCTGGCAAGGTCAATTTGAAACCGGAATAAATTGTCAGATATTGTTTTTGAGACATTAAAAAAAAAACATTTCTTGCTAGCTTCAATCTTTCTTTAAACAAGACTTGCCATAGAAATACAACTTGGCGTCAGTGGCGTAGCTAGGGTGGGGACAGGAGGGGGGTGAATTTGAAAATTCCGCCGGTCCGGCTAATGAGGGAGGCCCTAAAATGAGTGTTTTTTACATTAAATATTAAATATTACGCAAAATGCAGGGACCCCCAAAGAGGTCAAGCCTCCCCGGGGCCCCCATATGATTAAAAATTCCTAGCTACGCCCCTGGTTGGCGTCTATTTCTTTCACCTGTTTTCTATTTCTCTACTGGTACATCTCGTTCCAGAGTGCCCTCCCTTCGTTTGTTAATAACCATTATTTCTGGAAGTGTCCAGGGGAAAGTAACTCCACTATACCGAGCACCATTTCCTATCACTATCGATCCATTCCACTCAAAGGGACTTAATACAGTTAAGTGCCATCTCCATTCTTATAACTTATCAGTGTACAGGAAGAAACAATGGCCGTGGTGGGGACATGACCGCTGGAGCACAATAGGATGGCCAGAAAGGGGGGGGACTGAAGGGGGAGATAAGAGAGGGCGGAGCACTTCCTCTTAAGTAGAGAAAATAAAATACATTTGTAATATATGGGCTGTGAAATTTTAACTGCGAATCATTTTGGATTGTAAGTATAAATTTTTTTTGTAACTTTAAAGGAACATCTGAAACATGTAAAACAAAAAAACAAAAATATCTTTTTTTACAACTGCAAATGAGTCTTTGAAACATTATTACTTTTGACAATCTAAATAAAATCACGAATTGAATATTCCTTGCGAATATGCGGATCCTACATAGATCCGACGGGTCCGCCTCTGAGTTTGTGTGATAACACAACCTCTCTTTGTAAGCTTGTTTTATACAAGTTTCGAGTGTTAACGAATTGAAGATAATTACATCCTAGTCCGAACCTCCCTCAGGACGGCGGGCAGGGCTCGAACACGGGACCATCGAAACGACAGCCAAGCAAGTGCGCATACCACACGACCAGCCAGCCATCTGTCAGTAAAAGCTGAGTGCTTTCTAGTCAGTGGCGTAGCTTGGGTGGCGGAGGAGGGGGGAGAATTTGAAAATCCCCCCAGGGACCCAATTTAAAGGGGCCCCCAAATGAGTGTTTTTTACATTAAATATTAAATATTACGCAAAATGCAGGGGCCCCCAAAGAGGTCAAGCCCCCCCCCCCGGGCCCACAAATGATGGAAAATTCCTAGCTACGCCCCTGCTTTTAGTGATAAAAACTTGGCATCTATTTCTTCTTAAGGCTATCCACGTTTTCCATCCCACGTCAAACGAAGTTGTTCTAGAAATTTCTACAACTTCAGGAAATCATTAAAACAAGAGCCAACATAACGCTAATGAGGTCATCAGCATGGCGCAAACAGGTCTGCATCTAAGGTGTTGCTTCCATCATTCCGAATGACCTTTAATACATATATTTATAGTGTGACAGAGACATTTCTACGCCGGGTTTTGTTTTTACGTAGGTTTGAACTAAGTAGCAATTATTCTTCATCTGCCCTCCAGCAAAAAGTGATCATCTCCAGAAAACAAATTGCTCATAATATCATATGTTAGACATTCGTCAATAAAAATGTCTATTCGAGTTGTCTACGTGGGTCCATGTAATATCAAGTGATGGCACATCCTGCATAGTCGAAATATTCGGAGTTTGTCAATATATCAAGTTCACATTGACCTTGGGTCAATTAACAAATTATAACAACATCGACCTTGGGTCAATATATCAAGTTATAACACATCTACCTTGGGTCAATATGTCAAGTTATAACACATCTACCTTGGGTCAATATATCAAGTTATAACAACATCGACCTTGGGTCAATATGTCAAGTTATAACAACATCTACCTTGGGTCAATATTTCAAGTTATAACACATCTACATTGGCTCTATATACGAAGTTATAACACATCTACTTGGTATCAATATGTCAAGTGATAGCACATCCGGTGTGTATAATTCTATCAAATTTTAGAACATACGAAGTGTGTCAATATATCAAGTTATAGCAAATAAGCCGTGCAGTGGCGTAGTTGGTGTTTGGGGGGGGGGGGGGGGGAGGTGACCTAATATGAAATCCCCCCCTGTTACACGCACTTGAGGGGGGCCTCAAATGAGTGTCCAAATTTGTTTTTACATTAAATAATATGTTATGTCCTGATGCCGAATGTCAAAATGTAAAGGCCCCTATAGAAGTCAAACTTTCCGGGCCCCCAAATCCCTAGCTACGTCACTGAAGGCGAATGCTTTCTTCAGACGATTTAATTTATAAATGTTGTTATAAAGCAACAGTGTAACAGAAAGATGTTTACAGTTTACACTTTTGTAACCTGGTCTGTGTTACCTGTAATTTTCATTTAAATGGTTAAAAGAGAACACACGAAGTCTAGAGCAACCAGCAAATACTTGATACAATGAACTCACACGTCATATAGGTCAAACCAAGTCCTTTCGTCATAGAAGGCCTGAACACTGAAATGTGACGTCGTAACGTGTGGGCAGTGGAGACCAATAGCTTGTAGCCACGTCATACAGACAGTATTATTATTATTATTAGGTTATATGACGGTAACGGTTACAAAAAATACTAATACATCTTTTCTTATATTAAAGAATACGAGAAACGAATTTGATTTGCTTTTGCTCCATAATAAATAAGTCAATAGTGGAATCTATGCCTGGTGGAGACAATGACTAGTAGATTATTTGGAAAAAAAAAGAGTATTTGATCGTTGGACAGTGTCTGACCAGTGAAGTCTGCGACCAGTAAAGTTTATGACCAGTAAAAGAGAAATATGTAACCAGTGTAGTCTATGTTTGTAAAATGTTTGACATGTTTCGGATGTTCCTTCAGAGTTGAAGATAGTTTACTTCCTAGTTCCCAACCTCCCGCAGGATAACGGAGGATGGTAGCGGGCAGGATTTGAACCCTCGACCATCGATAAATCCGAACGACAGTCCAGCGCGTAAACCGCACGACCAGGCAGCCATCCTATGACCAGAGAAGTCTATGACCAGTGAAGTTTATGACCAGTAAAGTCTATGACCAGTGAGGTTTATGACCAGTAAAGTCTATGACCAGTGAAATCTATGACCAGTAAAGTCTATGACCAGTAATGTCTATGACCAGTAAAGTTTATGACCAGTAAAGTTTATGACCAGTAAAGTCTATGACCAGTAAAGTCTATGACCAGTAAAGTCTATGACCAGTAAAGTTTATGACCAGTAAAGTCTATGACCAGTAAAGTCTATGACCAGTGAGGTTTATGACCAGTAAAGTCTATGTCCAGTGAAATCTATGACCAGTAAAGTCTATGACCAGTAAAGTCTATGACCAGTAAAGTTTATGACCAGTAAAGTTTATGACCAGTAAAGTTTATGACCAGTAAAGTCTATGACCAGTAAAGTCTATGACCAGTAAAGTTTATGACCAGTAAAGTCTATGACCAGTAAAGTCTATGACCAGTAAAGTTTATGACCAGTAAAGTCTATGACCAGTAAAGTCTATGACCAGTGAAGTTTATGATCAGTGGAGTCTATGACCAGTAAAGTCTATGACCAGTAAAGTCTATGATCAATGAAGAGTATGGCTAGTTAAATCTATGACCTTATGACCAGTGAAGCTTATGACCAGTAAAGTCTATGACCAGTGAAGTTTATGACCAGTAAAGTCTATGACCAGTGAAGTTTATGATCAGTGGAGTCTATGACCAGTAAAGTCTATGACCAGTAAAGTCTATGATCAATGAAGTCTATGGCTAGTTAAATCTATGACCTTATGACCAGTGAAGGCAACGCCCCGTGACGTCACTGACCATTGAATTACAACGTGATACAACAGGTATAACGAAGGTGTTGCCTTATGGTAACTGAAGTTTAATTAGTACACGGGGCCAGGCCTTCTTACTTAAAAAAGAGGGGGGGGGGGGTGTTAAGAAGTACGTTCGTGATAACTTGTTAAAAATAGTCTTGCTTAGAATGACATTCACCTACTCGCGAGGACAATCGTTTGATTGTCGTGAGAGAGAGAGAAAGAGAGAGAGAGAGAGAGAGAGTGGGCGGCGGTCACTCTCGTAGATTGACGAATGCTAACGAAGAGAGAGAGAGAGAGTGAGAGAGAAGAGAAAACAGCGATGACAGGTCTTCAGTTAGCAAGACTCATAAAACATTGAACGTCTGCTGTCATTAAACTACCCAGAATTCTCCAGAGCTCGACAGATCGTTGCACGCAAGACAGGGGTGACTTCCCCATTATCATAGTAGCTCTCCATCCTGAGAAAAACACGATTCTACAAATGTTGCCTTTTAGACTACATCTAAAGGAAAAAAAAAATTAAACTTTTTAAATCAGTGATACGAAACTGGAACGTATTCTTATCAATGCCAAAGGAGAAAATCGTTTTAGGGTTCAGACTTAAGAAATTAGAACGAGAAAATCTGCAATGAAACCAACGTACGCGAAATTCATGTATCAAGAGATCTTTAGAACCGCCGAACGGATTTGTATAAAATTTTGTACTCATGTTCCTTTTACCTTTTAGTTTCTCGTTAAGAGCCATTTTTTAAAAATAGATTCATTATCTTAACTCTTCATCTATTACTTATTTTCTAAGTTCTGACATTTTTTTTTATCATTTTCACATTTGTACATTCTACCCTGTTATGATCAAACTTCAATAATATTTTGTTGGTAATCAAAAAACGTTACTTTTGGTATAGAATTATAGGTGAATGCATGCTCTCTTTATGTAACACAGATTCAAGTGTATAAAGCCGAAAATTAATTTAATATAATGGGGTCAAATCAACGATGGTATCGTTAATTAGGAGAGAAAGAGTTAAAGTCGCGAAAAATCGCAACATTTACATTAAACCTTTGTATAAGGAATAAACATAAAATGTGAAATTATTTATGAACGGAGCTGTTAATTTATATGTTCTCTTTCGAATGAAGTGGACTCTCTTGGATAAACTTGGGAAATAGGGAATCGGGATCGATACCAAGAGAATGTACATATTCAATTGGTTATAAAGTTTTAAGCTGGAATCGAAAAAAACTATTTTACATTTAAATCGATTTCATTGACCAACCGCCGAAGCAACTAAGATGTGAGCCTAATGAATTGATAATGAGAGACTCTACAGGTAATCTTAGACCATCACTGAAAGCGTGTGTCCGTGGCAATCGTTCATCTATCTCGGACAGACGATCCGGAAGTTGGTAGCACACTCGACCAAAGTCTCGCGCTTTGTTGGCCATTGTTGGCGAGAAGTTACGAGATCTCGCGTTGTTTAAATAACAATTAGCCGGAGTTGAGACAATATCGCACACCCTTCCATCGCGACTTAATGAGTGGGCGGTGTCAATAATTCACACGGTGAAAGAATGGCGGTGCATCTTGGGAAGGTATTCAGTGCATTAATTATAGAATATTTAGGTCAAATCTACGTCATGACATGACAGTATTGAGATAGATAAGTAGATAGATATAAAGTTAGATCGATCGATATAGATAGATAGATAGATAGATAGATAGATAGATAGATAGATAGATAGATACATTTTCACCAGAACAGATGGATAGAAAGATACATAGATAAATGATAGATCGACAAATATATATCCATGATGAACTGCTAACTATTGTAAAGAAACGCAAGCTTATATATGGCCATATTACAAGATCCACGGGGCTCTCAAAGACCTTCCTTCAGGGAACAGTACCAGGAAAAAGAAGAAGAGGCAGAAAGAGAAAGCGATAGGAGGACAACATAAAAGAATGGACGGGCCTGCCATTGATAGAGGTTTTAAACCAGGAAAAAGACAGGGAGGAATGGAGAAAGACGGTCGACAAATCCTGCTTGGTGCCCCAACGGTCCAACAGACTAAGGGATACGTAAAGGTAAGGCAAGGTAATATATATAGACAGACAGACAGACAGACAGACAGATAGATAGATAGATAGATAGATAGATAGATAGATAGACAGACAGACAGACAGACAGACAGACAGATAGATAGATAGATAGATAGATAGATAGATAGATAGATAGATAGATAGATAGATAGATAGATAGATAGATATATAGATAGAGAGGTACATACATTTTGTCATCACTTTCATTAACTATTATGACCAAATTAAGAAGCACCACCAGAGAACGCAGACTTGGCGGATAGTGAAGTGAACGATTTTGAAGCGATTAGTGAGCTTAGTGAATCGGTTCACTAAAACAAAATCAATAGGAGGGTAAGCTCATTCTTTACGGGTTGGTCTTACCTCTTTGTATTTACTTATGAATTTAATAATAAAAAGCTCAAAAGCTAATGTAAACACTAAAAAATAAACAAATAAGTTGATCTGTTATACAATTTGTTTTGGCTGCTATAAATATATTAAAGAAGCAGTTAGTCTGTCAATGTTCAATGTGCCTAGGTATTCAAATTTGGTCGAAATGCGTTATATCGGTCCAAAAACGTCACTCGATAAGCGCTTGGGCCGTATTCAGTCCGCAGACCATAGTTCCAAAACACATACATTGATTATTTTTTCCCCTTCCCTCTTTTTGTTTGCTAATCTCTTCCCACTGTCAGACCTCGGCATTGACCAGACGGTTCTGGAGTGGGGGAGGGGAGGAGGGGTACTAAGTACATTCTGATGGTAAGACTCGGGTTATAAGAAGATGTGAGAGAGGATACACGAGGGATGCTTTGTCTGTCCGGTGAATATTCATGTCTTGTATGTCTAAAGTGTCTGCTTTTTTTTTCTTCAGTGGACACTGGTCACTAACGAGACTTGCTTCTAAACAGTTCTACGGGTGTTAGGGGTTGTAGAAAAATGAATGGAATAGGTGCAGTAAACGATTTTTTTTAAGCCTTTTATTTGGGGGGGGGGGGGGGTACACGAATAAAATGTGAACAGCATCAATATACTGCATGTCCATTAATTGAGTTTTCTTGATTAGATAGATTGCTAATTGGCAATTCTAGAGATAGAAATAGTATAGCGTAGGGGCACGCAATATTTTTGTTAGATTCCTTCAGGAGCTGCTTATCACAACTTTTTATTCAATTATATTAGTGCGTTGAATGTACGCGGTATCTTCCTATCTGTCTTTTTCTTTCCATCTTTCTCTTTGCTTTACGCTCTTTCTCTCTCTCTCTTTCGAATTATAGATTATATATTTCTCACTATCAGTTCCTCTTTTATCTCTTTATCTTTTCCTTCGATTTCTTTCTGTCTCTTTTTCTCTTTTTTTTTCTTCCTTCTCTTTTCCTACTCTTTTATTCTACCTCCCTCTCTCTCTCTCTCTTTCTCTCATTCTTATTTTTCATTCTTTCTCTTTCTATCTTTCAATCTTTCTTGCTTATTCATTCTTCAGTCTCTCTCTCTCTCTCTCTCTCTCTCTCTCTCAATATCTCTTTTCTCTCTTTTTTTCTTGCCATCTCGTTTTCAATTTCTATTAATTTTTTTTTCTCTCTCTGAAATCTAATAAATATACAGCAACAAATTTGCTTACACGCAAGGTCGTCTTAAGAGAAGCCCTGGTCTCAAAGTCCTGCTTCGATTATGCAAGAACGACAGGAAACTGATTTACAAAGCGGGATAGAAAAGAAGAAACACAAAAATGTCAAGGTTCGGGGGTGAATGAAGAGCATAGAAATGGCGCAGGAGGGGGTCAGCGTCCCCCGGCTCCACGGCGTAGTGATAGAATGACAAGAATCCCAGAATAACAAAACAGAATAAAGGATAAAGATAATATAAGCATCAAATAAGAGAATGATATAAGAGAGGAATTCAATGGAATGAAACCGCTAATGAACTTAGGGAAAAAATTGTTGAAGTTTCAGAATGTCATTATGTCCAGATGAGTTGATTAGAATGATCTAACGCAAACAAGGAGGATCTTACTCTCCATCTAAAGAGACAATGTGGCGGTCGGGAAATCCCGAGAACACTATCAAATGTTTAACATGACTTCTATTGCTTTTGAATCTACATCAACAGTTAAATTTTCTAGGAAAATCGGTACAGCTGTTTTTGAGATCAGCGTCCATGCAGGTTCCAGGTTCCATGAAGTTATGACTTGGATAGAGAGGTATTTTAAAATATATATATATATATATATTGGAACCGACTATAATGTGTCCATGTGTGGTGGACCTCAGTGTGTCCATATCGTTGTGGAACACAGACCCCAGTCTGTTCATATCGGGGCCGAACACAGACCCCAGTCTGTTCATATCGGGGCCGAACACAGACCCCAGTGTGTCAGTATCGTTGTGGAACACAGACCCCAGTGTGTCAATATCGTTGTGGAACAGACCCCAGTGTGTCCATATCGTTGTGGAACACAGACCCCAGTCTGTCCATCTTGTGATGGAACAGACACCCCAGTCTTTCCATATCGTTGTGGAACACAGACCCCAGTGTGTGTATATCGTTGTGGAACACAGACCCCAGTGTGTCAATATCGTTGTGGAACAGACCCCAGTGTGTCCATATCGTTGTGGAACACAGACCCCAGTCTGTCCATCTTGTGATGGAACAGACACCGCAGTCTGTCCATATCGTGGTGGAACACAGACCCCAGTGTGTGTATATCGTTGTGGAACACAGACCCCTATTGTAAGGTAAAGTGCTTACAAACTGCACTGGGTGACTTGATTTCTTGTAATGGCTTGTATTTGATCGATCCCCACATCAAACTCCAACGATGAGAACTTCAGATCGAATTTTTTTTTCTACTTGCATTATGAAGCTGTGCGTTACTGTGCGTAATAGACCATTACGTGTAGGTGGTGGAAAATGTCAATTCTACTCTTTTTGTTTTTAAATTAGATATAATTCTGTGGTGTTCTATTTTTATATTCAGGGGAGAGAATTAACACATACCTGCTGAATATGCTTCCGCGACTTAGTAATAGTTCTTTGCTTACTTTGTTTTATTCAATGTAGCGATCATATTCTCTAAACAAACATTTAAAAGTTTCATTTGTTTTTTTTTTGGTGTTAATGGGACGTTTGTTTCATCACTGCCCTAGAAGACGTGAGCCACCCATCGTATAATGATTATTAAAAAAAAAATTCTCAGAAAGACACAAAGATAAGGGCTCATTCCTCGTCCCATATGCTAGGACAAATTTGTACAAATGCTCCTTCTTCCCTAGCGCTAAAAGAGCATGGAATGAATTGCCTGAGCTAGCCAGGAAAACCAATAACTTGGCAGAATTTAGGTCATTGGTTAATATGCATGACTAAATGCATGACGCGTAGGACGCAATCATCTTCTTTTTTTGAAGTAACGTCTGTATTATATAAGATAAGATACTGATCGGTCTGATGCAGAGACACCATAAGCCTTGTGCATACATACGAAGACTAACCATACACCCCTTTTATACGACACAAATAGAGAGTTATGATTCAATACAATTTTCCTTCAATTAATTGGCAAAAAGTATCGTGGGTAGAAAAATGTATACTATTTGAAATTCAAGGCTTGAGTGTGACCAAAAAAAAAATTCATTCTTTACATATCATTAGGTCCTCTTGGAAACTAGACATTTCAGTGTATACACCAACATTAACTAACAATAATAAGATTGCACTATATTCCTCACCAACTTATTACAAGCAGAAATTCTATAACACCCAATGCTTGTATGTCTTCTGAGAGTGATCAAAAAAATTCTTCAGAGGACCTTAAGGGCCCCTTTTAGTGATGGGCCAGGGCGCAATGAATCCCTTTGTGAAATGGTTTCTACGCCAGCCTTGCAGAGAAGTGGAAGGTCAGAATTGATAGATTTGCTAATAGAAGTACACGGCTTGTGTGTGACTTGTAATTATTGTAATTATTGTAACTAACGTTTATACAATATCGAAACAGACGATAAAATAATAATGAAAAAAATGTTAAAAGGGAAACGGCGAAATCAATGATACCAAAAATAGAAACGCGTTCCCAAGCTGCCTCTGTTGCGAGTTCCCAGCATGCTTGTCCCTAAGTCATTTCGTGTGTTTCCGGTAACGAGGGCATAAACAGTAGTCAGACGCCGTTAGGGTGACCTTCGCGGGCATGAAGCAGACGGCTGTTAATGGAACTTGAATCCCTCAAGAAATCAGATTCAAGGCCGAACGTGACTTGGTATCGCCTGAATTGGATGCTTGTACATCAGAGATGACGGCGTTATTAAGAGATCTAGGGTCTACAGTAAATATCTGTTTCTTAAAGGGCATGGTGGCCTATCTGTTAAGTGCATAATTTTGAACCGAGGATTTCGAGTTTAAATTCCCGCGAATGTCGGGAAATGTTTTTAGGATACATAAGGTCATAAAAAAATTAAAGGAATTTGAGCTGGCCAAATAATACCCGCGTAAACTAGCCAGAACAAGATATGGCCTTTTTTTTTCAATCGTTATGTTTGCGTTGGATGTGGCAAAATATGTAGGTTAAAGTTGGGGCTACGTTGCCGTATGAAATACTGCATTACTAATTGATCTTTGGACTCGAAGACAAGCCTATTTTTTTTGTACACCTTTTCGGCCTTATCTTTGTTTCTCTTTCTCTCTCTCTCTTTTTTCTTTTCTCTATGTCTCTTAATCTTTAAATCTCTATTCCGTTACTATCTCTCTTTTTCTTTTTTCTTTTTTTTTTGTTGTCGAAGCCATGTATAATTCTCTCTTTTTCTCTCTCTGTTTCTCTCTCTTCTCTCTCTATCGGTCTCTCTCTCTGTCTTTCACTTTCTCTCTCTCTGTCTTTCTCTATCTCTTTTTGTTTACATCTCTGTCTGCTGTCGCTATTTCTAGCACTCTTTAGTCTAAACTCTCTCTTACTCCATTCCTCCCTTCTCTCTCTCTCTCTCACTCTCTCTCTCTCTCTGTCTCTTTGCTTCTCTTTTAGCACTCGATTTTTTCTTCTACTTTCTGTGTCTTTCTATTAGAGCGTGTATTATCGACTATATCATTATCGTTATAAACTTTTAAAACCTATTACAAACAGTACTTTGTCCAATAATAAAAGGCCATATGAAAATGTTGAGGCCGAGTGGTAAAGCGCTTGACTTCCGAACAGGAGAGTACCGAGATCGAATCCCGGTGAAGACTAGGATTTTAATTTCCGGATCCTTAGGGCGACTCTGAGTCCACCCAGCTTTAATGGGTAACTGACTTAAGTAGGAGAAAATAAAGGGCTGTTAATCGTTGTGCTGGCCACATGAAACCCTCGTTAAACGTGGGTCACAGAAACAGATGACCTTTTCATCATCTACCTTATAGACCGCATGGTCTGACAGGGGAACTTTATTAAAGTCTAGAAATGTAGATTAAGTTTTCCATCTTTAAATCGCCATGAAGCCTCTCGTCCCATGAATCCTCTCGTCCCATGAAGCCTCTCGTCCCATGAAGCCTCTCGTCCCATGAAGCCTCTCATCCCATGATGGCTTTATTGGGCCCATCGACTCCCATGACATTTGGAGTCCTTAAGTGATTGAATTTTCAAAGCACAACATCGACTCATGGGCAGCAACGAATCCAACAGGATGGCTGCATGGTCGTGTGGTGTGTGGTTTGAAGTGTGTTGTCGATGATCTCTGGTTCGAACCCTGCCTGCCACCATCCCCTGCCCTCCTGATACTGAAGAAACACCCGAGACAAGTTAAACAAATATCTGATGACATGAAGTTATGAGAACGCTACAGATATCTGCTCACATTCCAAGTGAATCAGAATCCATGTACGCATTTTAAGATGTACTGGTCCTCTTATAGTCCATTGTTCAAGCATGTACACTAAATGCACTATAAATAGCCTAAAATATTTGTTTGCACTCCCAGTCAACCAAGATGGCGTCACTCACACTTCCGGTTAGGAGATTCTGGGAAACAATAAAAGAAGGGGGAGGCTTATAACGAGGCGTGAGTGTCTCAGAGAGAAAGGGTCATGGAAAGGTTAATCAGGTCTGGTCACTGTCATAGTGGTTGGTCAGTCACTAAATCCCTGGCAGAGACTAGCCACACTCCTCCCATTAACAGGAGGATGAGGACAAGTGGGAAGAGGGGGGGGGGGAGTTTAAATGATCGAATCCAGGCAGTTATTGTTGATACTGTTATGTTAAGTGAGGGCGCCGTGTCTGGAACTAGCGTCCGCCTGGATGAAGGAGTGATGATCAACTTTCGGCACAAGGGCAAGCTCTTTATAAGTTTTTTATAATCTGAGACTATAGTCTCGTAAACCAGACAAAAATGTTACAGCACAAACATAGCATAGTAAAATACAACCATTTATAGTGAAATACAACCATTTATAGTGAAATACAACCATTTATAGTGAAATACAAGCATTTATAGTGAAATACAACCAAATACATCTACTGCAACATAGTTACAGTCATTGCACGACACTTACACTGTATTGCATCATAATCACAACTATTGCATCACTTTTATCTGTATTTCATCATAATCACTACTATCGGGTCACTTGTACTTCTATTGCCTCACACTTATTTCTATTGCATCACTCTTACCTATATTGCATCACAATCACTGCTATTGCATCACAATCACTGCTGTTGCATCACTCTTACCTGTATTGCATCACAATCACTGCTATTGCATCACTCTTACCTGTATTGCATCACAATCACTGCTATTGCATCACTCTTACCTATATTGCATCACAATCACTGCTATTGCATCACTCTTACCTATATTGCATCACAATCGCTGCTATTGCATCACTCTTACCTATATTGCATCACAACCACTGCTATTGCATCACTCTTACCTATATTGCATCACAACCACTGCTATTGCATCTCTCTTACCTATATTGCATCACAATCACTGCTATTGCATCACTCTTACCTATATTGCATCACAATCACTGCTATTGCATCACTCTTACCTATATTGCATCACAATCACTGCTATTGCATCTCTCTTACATCTGTTACGCTACATTCACTTTTACAGCAACATAAAATTCCCCCTAAAATTTGTTATTGTAGATGTAAAAAGATCTGTAGACATGTTTAGTAATTAGTAAACATAGTATACGTCTGAGAAAGATAATCTTGTACGTTAGAGACTAACAAAGTTATTTTTCAACCTTTTCACTTTTCTGTTGGTCTCGAAAACAATAATATCCCCCCCAAAAAAACAACAACAACAACAACAAAAAACTGAGGTATTGACCTACATTTTCTGATTATCCAATCACGTGACCTATTAGCCTATATTTCTGATTAGCCAGTCCCGGTTATCGACACATTCAGCTGTAAGCAAACAACCGATGGAGCATCCAATCATAATAGATTATCTACAAGGATAATTCTGGGGTGTGTGTGATTTGACGCTTTGGGGGGGGGGGGGGGGAGATAGAAACTGTGTGATGGGGGAGGGGGGGGACATAACCAGGACTCTCCCTGGCAGTCTTTTTTTTTTTTCCTTTTCATCAAACAACGAATTTCGTTTATTTTATTTTCTTTATTTACCTCCCCTTCCGTGCCCCACCCAGACATCAAGGGAGGAAACTGTACTAGACAGGGGCAGTAATTGCACGTCACAGGCAGAGACTATTTATGACCCGTGTGTTATTATTGTCTTGTTACTGGAGTCGCGACCCCTTCTTTAAAAAAAAAAAAAAATCCGTAACGCAATGCTATGAAAAGGCTCAATGCTCTGACAAAATATTTTAATACACTCATCTACACTCTGTAACGAGAATGAACATTTATATTCAATACCCATAGTGTTGCAAGATTTTCGGGGCTCGCAAAGACCTTCCTACAGGGAACAGTACCGTGAAAAAAAAAAGAAGAAGAGGCAGACATAGAAACCGATTGGAGGACAACATAAAAGAATGGACGGGCCTGCCATTGAAAGAGGTTTTAAACAAGACAAAAGACAGAGAGGAATGAAGAAAGACTGTCGACGAGTCTAGCATGGTGCCCCAATGGTCCAATAGACTAAGGGATAGGTAAAGGTAAACAAGTGTCACCTTAACTAGAATCTAAGTCATTGGTAACATGCTCGACAAGATGCATGACTTGTAGGACGCAATCATCTTCTTTTTTGAAGTAACGTCTGTATTTTAGGAGATAAGATAAGATAACTAATACATAAAGAACAAAGTTCCCATTTTAGACCTTGCGATCTATAGGGCAGAGGATGTAAAGGCCATCTGCTTCTGTGGCCTACGGTTAACAAGGGTCTCATGTGGCCAGCAAAACGACCGACTGCCTTTGGTCCACCTAATGTCAGGTACCCATTAGAGCTGGGTGGACTCAGAAGCGCCTAATGAACCTGAAATTAAAAATCCCAATCTTCACCAGGATTCAGACCCGACACCACCGGTTCGGAAGCCAAACGCTTTACCACGCCTCCACTTTTATTACATAGCTAGGACATATTAAGTCAGCGTTTTAACCAAATGAATGCTTCCTACATCTTGTAAATTGTATAGCTATTAAAGATCTTCCGCTTTAATTCTGTAGTTATCATTCGAGATTCCCAAATATGCTAGAATGACTTCTTCATGACCATGGAGCGCTTCGGTCTAGCTTGGATGCCTAAGGACTAGGCCTTTGTCTTTTCAGATTGCCTAGACTCC
The DNA here is from genome assembly GCF_947242115.1 of Biomphalaria glabrata. Classification (NCBI taxonomy): domain Eukaryota; kingdom Metazoa; phylum Mollusca; class Gastropoda; family Planorbidae; genus Biomphalaria; species Biomphalaria glabrata. Next base: position 34,735,333 of record NC_074724.1, read on the forward strand.
CTAGAGCAGAGGTTCTCAACCTGTGGGTCGCGACCACCTTAGGGGTCGATTGACGATTTTCCAGGGGTCGCCTAAGACCATCGAAAATATGGATTGTTTTTGCCTATTCTTCTATTGCTGTATGTGTGTGTGTGGGGTGGGGGGATGGGGGGTCGCGGCAGAATGGGGGATTGTAAAAAGGGGTCGCCGAGCTTAAAAGGTTGAGAACCGCTGCCCTGGAGCTTCGCCAGTGTTGCTATGGACTTGCAATTCTGGCCAGTACTTCAAATTCGGTTACTTCGCCTGAAAGTGTCAGACGTTTGAAATATCTTGAAGCCATCTTCTAAGAACTAATGAAAGACTTCCTTTCAGTGGCCCCTAATTAGTAATGGGCCTAAACGCAATGACCCCCCGTATTCGTCATGATTGCTACTCCACTGTGTTAAAGTTCCGCTAACGCCGTTATTAGAGTTAATTATAAATCTGATCAATACCATAGTAAATGGCACCATGCTAAAAATAAATCAAAGGGCAATAACTATTGTGTTACTTCTGCTGTTACATATGACATCGTTCTAAAAGTCCAGCCCAAAAAAAAAAAAAAAAAGTTCCAACACAAGAAGAATGGTTCAGCGAACTAGTGATCCCGTGCAACCAGATGGGCGCTTAGGTTCCCGCCACTGACAGTAACAGACTAGCCCCGAAACCCAACCCCCCAGAACGAACCAGATTGACAGGCGCGTCACAGCACAAGAGGGACGGGTCGCGCCCTTAGCCTCGTGCGCGTTTAATTTCATAACGGCGATTGTCTCTGGGTCTGGCGGTGTTGAAAGGGTTAATTAACGCCCCAGTTTCCTGTTCCCCCCCGCTACCCCCCTGGTCTGTGCGGCGTGAGGGTACAGTATGGGTCTTGTCTGTGATACTCAGTCACTTGTGAGATCTTATTCCGGAGAGTTGAATAGATTTGCCTTTCTTTCTGATTAGTCTATGGCTGACCACTCTTTTGACCAAACGTTCCCCTCATCCATTCGTCAATGCTCTGCACTTGAATGACACGTGTTAGGTGACAATTATAACGTGCAGGCTGTGTATCGATCGAGCAAGGTCAAGGCTGTGTCAAGGGGGGGGGGGATTGTTATAATTCAGTATTTTGTTTAATTATTAACAGACAGAGGGGAAAGATGGTTCGTGGGAAAAGTGTGTCATAATCGGCATCCATAGTTGCCTTAGGGTGGCATCCGGAGTACAAACGTTAGTTTGAGAAACATATAGATTAAAGGGGGAAAGAGAATTCCCTCCAGATGGGCTCCTACAGAAAGTTCTAGCCAACAGGCACCTGCAAGTGAGGAGGATGAAAGAAAGACTCTGCTAAGACCTTCTATCCTCCACGCCGTTCCTCTTGGGGTTCGTACGCTTCGGTGACGGCCCTTTCAAGATTAGTGGTGGCTCATGGTAGGAATACGTAGGATTCTCTCGTGAGCTCCGGCATGGGTGGGGCTCAAGTAGCCTTGTCCAGCACAGCGTTTTGTCATTAAATAATCATTTACATGACCTGCGGACATAGAGGTCGGTAGTCTTCGTCTGACGAATCCCGAAGTTCAAAATCACAGCCTTCACACAGACTTGAACTCGAGACCTCTCGTGTCTTAAGACAAGCGCTCTACTACTTGGCCACACCACCCTGTGGACAATTTTCTTAGTGTACAAGAAATAAGCTTTGTCTATTGGGACTATTGCTTACAACTTATCAGAAAAGAATAACGACTCTACGTATGGGTTAAATTGGTGACATGATAAGCCTGGGGATGTGTTGATGTTTTTTGGGTGACACAGTGACGAACATTTGCCTTCTGGGATAGCAAGAAAATTGTGGTCTTGTGGTGACATGTAGTTGGATGTAATATTGTGTAAGAGGATAGAGGATGTGGTCCTTTGATGACAGATTGCAGATGTGGCATTGCAGTGACAGGACAGCGGGTGTGATCTTTTCAAATGCAAAGATCAAAGATATAGACTTTAAAAAAAAAAAAGGGGGGGGGGGTAAAACAAGCAAAATAAAAAAAAATTGTTTAAAGAGAGAGGTTTATTTAAGGGGAAGAACTCCACTTTTACTGTCATACATATCAATATTGTATGATTTATTTCCCTTTTCGATGCCGTACTAAACAATTAATTACCACTAATTAATAAATCCATTGTTTAATTTTTTGTATTGATTCATGCTTTATTAGGTACATTGAATAGTGGGGTAAAGTTTTAGCTTGACCCGAAACTCGAAAATGGGAGAAGTAGTGAGTACTCAAAAAATTGTGTCAGAGTGAGTACACGTACGTGTTGTAAAACCAAGGTTTTACCTAGTTTTGTATTACTCCTTCTTTGATTATTGCAATGAAATATATATTGTTATGTGATTCTAATATAACATAATGTTATGTGATTATGTTATGTACATGTCTGGACGTGGTGGGATGAGATAGCCACGGCGTCTAACTAAAACATACACAACAGGAGCTCATTATGAAACAAGGTGGAAGGTCTTTGTTTCCGCTCTCAAAGGCGCAAGAGTGTGCTGAATTATTCAGTAGAGGAGCAGTAAATCACATTTACGCAATAGGTGTCCGGCTGAAAATGTTTCTTTTCAGGAGACCGCTCAACCAAGCGGAGTAATATAAACATGCTTACGTACATATACATACGAATATTTATACGTACACACGAACAGACATAGTGCTCTGTTACCCATTTGTTTTGTGTAAAAGTACTTTGTGTAACAGCACTTTGTTAAAAGTACTTTGTGAATGTTGGTGTAACTGGAAATCTCTCACTGTAATGCTGCTGAAGGCCAAGTGCTTTGGTATCAACCCATTACCATTCATTTAAATAAATCCATTCCGCTTAGTGGCTGAGTGGTTAAGCTCTTGGTTTCCGAACCTGGGATCCTGGGTTCGAAGAAAGTAAAGTGAAGACTGGGATTTTGAATTTCTAGATTTTTAGGGCGCCCCTGAATCTACCCAATTATAACAGGTATTGGGTACCTGACTTAAGATGGGAAAGTAAAGGCGGTTGGTCGTGGGTCATGACACCCTGATCGTTAACCTTCTGCCATATAAACAGTTGGACTTAAACTCATCTGCCCTATAGATCGCAAAGTCTGAAAAAGAAACTTTAATTTTAACTCTTTCTCTCCGTAATTATTTACCACATTCTGGTGGGATCAACGCTCGTATCGTCAGTTCGGAGAGAAAGAGTTAATAATTCAATAATTGTATTGCATCTACTGCTAATCTGGTGATACATGGATTTGTACGCTTGTCCTCAGCTGGGGGGAGGGGGGGAAGGATATAATTGTGTTGGACACATGACATCATCGTTAGCTAATGAGCTTTACGCCAGTATTCCTAGCAACAGCGACGTCTTGAATTGATCTAACACTTGACTTTATTTATTGACGTCAAATTATTATGTTGTGCTCGATATATACAAAATATGTATTTAGGTCTGAACCTAAACAAACATACATCTTTTTCTCTTTATTTCAGAACAATGCTAATGTTTGTTTATTTTCATGGATGGAGCTAAGATAACTTCTAAATAATATTTCTATTACTGTTATTATATTTTTAGGTTAATCACTTTTCAATTGTTTATGATTTAATATATGTGAATTATGGTAACTTACAAATAAAAACATATTAAAAAAAAAAGCCCACAAAAGAGGCAAGATGGCCCATAAAAGAGGCATATAAAGCCCAAAAAAGAGGCAAAGAAAAGAGGCATTCTGAGGTTTCCTTTAAAAAAAAAAAATAGAAAGCCAAAAAAAAAAAAAAGGCAAGGGAAAGAGGCCTTAGTTAGGCCCAAGGATTCCTATGATGATAAAGCTAAAACTGAATAGCGCAAATTCTGAGGTTTCCTTTAAAAAAAAAAAAATAGAAAGCCAAAAAAAAAAAAAAGGCAAGGGAAAGAGGCCTTAGTTAGGCCCAAGGATTCCTATGATGACAAAGCTAAAATTGAATATCGTAAGTGCTGAGGTCTTCTTTTCAAAGTATTTACCTTTATTCTTGGATAGCAAGCCTTCCTAGTTGTTATGCTAATCCTTGTAATATTTTTGTCTCTGGTGGTCTCAATACGTGTGTAGTATATCTTTACTTTTAAATTATTTTTTTTTTATTATTATAATTTTGTAAATTAAGGGTTTCATCGACTGGAGGTTTTACATAGAAGGTTTTAGAGGCTCGTGGAGCTTTGTTGGCAATGGGAACTATTTGAGAAAAAAATAAATAAATAAAAATTACTCACAGATACTATATTTTATGTTTTCAGTCTGTGGTGATTCTAACAGAACTCCAGGACCTCTCGGTGTCAACTGGTGGAGATAAGCTGTCCCGGGACTTCATTGGGGAAAAAACTATCGCCACACAAGACAAAATGGAAAGAATAATCAATCTTAGATTAGATCTAGTCCTCTAAGTTCCTCATGAGCTCACTGCAGTGCAGTTTGGCCTCAGTCTTGAGTTGACGATAAGTTAACATCAGGAAACCGTACCAGTCTGCCCACTTGTGGAGTTCCGCAGTTCCAGGAACATTGTTGTTTAGCCCAGCCTTAAGTGTTTGACATTAGATCAATAGGACTTCAGGCTGACCTGTCAGCTGGTAAACGCACCAACAATATCATGAACTAGGAACAATTTTGGATCTTCGATCTTTGTAATGAACATGAAAAACTGATCATGTTTTGACCACTCGCTTATGCTCCTATATCTGGGACCATGAGTCTATAATTGATGAACTGCAGCTGGTATATTACAATGAACAGTGTATTTGATTATGAACTATATACAACTTCTCAATAACCTTGACTGCTCAATAGTATTATATGCTCCTATATCTGGGACCATGAATCTATAATTGATGAACTGCAGCGGGTATATTACAATGAACAGTGTATTTGATCATGAACTATATACACCTTCTCAATAACCTTGACTGCTCAACAGTATTATATGCTCGTATATCTTCGACTAAGAATATATAATTGATGAACTGCAGCGGGTATATTACAACGAACAGTGTATTTGATCATGAACTATATACACCTTCTCAATAACCTTGACTGCTCCAAGTGGATGCATTAACCTGTTTGTCTTGTGTGTTATTGTGAGTGAAAGTATAATCTGAATAAACCAAGAGACAACAAAAATAACCTTAATTGTTGTTTTGACCCGGGAAGTTGTGTTATTGGCAATGTAATCTCTTCTACTGAAAAAAAAAAAAAAAAAAAAGATTCCAACTGCTTTTAATGGGCATCAAATACTGATTGAAAAAAAACAAACTTTTTTTAACGCCATGAAAATTTACATTAGACTTTATTTATTTATATATATATATTTTTTTTTTGCATTTTTAAAGCTTTATCAGGTTAAAATTTGAAAGAATGATTACCAGGAATCGAGAAGCGACGCTTATATGGTACAGAAATCGTTTATATGTTTCGCTGTTCTATCTACTTCTCTTTCCAACTTCTCTTTCCCCACTTCTCTATCCAACTTCTCTATCCAACTTCTCTAATCAACTTCTCTATTCAACTTATCTTTCCAACTTCTCTTTCCAACTTCTCTTTCCCCACTTCTCTATCCAACTTCTCTTTCCCCACTTCTCTTTCCCCACTTCTCTTTCCAACTTCTCTTTCCAACTTCTCTTTCCCCACATCTCTATCCAACTTCTCTTTCCCCACTTCTCTATCCAACTTCTCTTTCCCCACTTCTCTATCCAACTTCTCTTTCCAGCTTCTCTATCCAACTTATCTTTCCAACTTCTCTTTCCAACTTCTCTTTCCCCACTTCTCTTTCCAACTTATCTTTCCCCACTTCTCTATCCAACTTCTCTATCCAACTTCTCTATTCAACTTATCTTTCCAACTTCTCTATCCAACTTCTCTATCCAACTTCTCTTTCCAACTTCTCTATTCAACTTATCTTTCCAACTTCTCTTTCCAACTTCTCTATCCAACTTCTCTATCCAACTTCTCTTTCCAACTTCTCTATCCAACTTCTCTATTCAACTTATCTTTCCAACTTATCTTTCCAACTTATCTTTCCAACTTCTCTTTCCAACTTCTCTTTCCAACTTCTCTTTCCAACTTCTCTTTCCAACTTCTCTTTCCAACTTCTCTTTCCCCACTTCTCTTTCCCCACTTCTCTTTCCAACTTATCTTTCAGACTTCTCTATCCAACTTCTCTTTCCAACTTCTCTTTCCAACTTATCTTTCAGACTTCTCTATCCAACTTCTCTTTCAGACTTCTCTATCCAACTTCTCTTTCCAACTTCTCTTTCCAACTACTCTTTCCAACTTCTCGCCCTTCTTCTCTATCGATCTACTGATGTGCCTTTCTATATCTGTCGTTCTCTCTCTCTCTGTGTCGACTCTTCCAGACGGCGAGTGCATGCCTATTTGTGGTCAGCCCTCATTGGGACCCCGGTGGTCACAGCTGGTCAAAGTTAAAATACGACACTGACCGCTAATTGAACGGCTGAGGCCTGTCCGGCGGAGAGCAGCATGATTGGAAATCATTAAGACTCGAGACGGCCTGGTCGTATGATCGAAGAGAGACAGACAGACAGAACAAGAGAGAGAGAGAGAGAGAGAGAGAGAAAACAGGAGAAAGGCTAATCCATGACCGCTTGTATACGCTTATATATTAAAAGAAAGATAAGGGAAATTAGAGAGAGGAGGTGAGAAAGAAATAGAGAGAGAAAGAGAGAAAAGAAAGAGAGAAGGAGAGATTTAGCTAGAGCAAGAGAGGTTGACGGCGATAGTGGGGGAGAGAGGGAGAGAGAGGAAGAGAGAAAGAGAGAGGGGGGGGAGAGAGGCAGAGAGAGAGAGAGAGGGAGAGAGAGGAAGAGAGAAAGAGAAAGAGGGAGGCGCCTTCAACTAAAATAAATACTTATATTCCCAAGTTCGTTTAATGGACAGTCGATATTTTCAAATAGAAAGACCTTTAAGAAGACCATGCTGGGGAAACCGAGAACCAGATCTAAATGTAACTACCAGATTTCAGAAAGCTTTTGATTGAATACTAAGAAATCAGGAACATTTCACCACTAAGATTAGTTTGCATAAGTAAAATAGAACCCATAAGCACATTAAAAATAAATAAATATTTTCATGCTTAGCTAATATTCTTAATAGGTGACGAGTTATTGTACGAGTATTGCCATAGTGGTGTCCCCTTTTGTTTTAATAGCACAACAGCTATTCTTGTATACACTAACACCACATCAAATAATCTCTAGATTTGTCTGTTCAGATTCGGACAGATGTCTTATTATCTTATCTTATAAATTACAGACGTTACGTTAAAAAAAAAGAGAAGATAATTACGTCCTACGCATTTCATGTGTCTCTCTAGTCTTGCATGTTAATCAGTGACGTAAACTCTGCAGCTAAGTCGTTGGTTTTCCAGGCTGGACACTGAAGAAGCGGGAAGCAAAACGCAAATAATAAAGGGTTTATATGATCAAAATTGGACTATAGCAACGTAGCACTGTAGCAACGTAGCACTATAACAATGTAGCTCTGAGGCAATGAAGCAATTTAACAAGGTATTATTGTAGAACAGTAGCAATTAGCACTGCGAAGCTATTTAATTAAGCAATTTAGCACTGTGAAACTATTCCAATTAAACAATTTAGCACTGCGGAACTATTTAATTTAGCACAGTGGAACTATTTAATTAAGCAATTTAGCACTGTGGAACTATTTAATTATGCAATTTAGCACTGTGGAACTATTCAATTAAGAAATTTAGCACTGCGACGATGTAACATTTTTACAATATACCCCTCAACAATGTAACAATGCAGTATTGGAGCACTGTAACACTGTAACACTATTCAATTAAGCAATTTAGCACTGCGACGATGTAACATTTTTACAATGTACCTCTCAACAATGTAACAATGCAGTATTGCAGCACTGTAAAACTATAGCAATTTAGCAACTGTTCAGTTATGTAGCACTGTAGTAATGTGGCACTGTTACAGTGTAGCTCTGACAGAAAGTAGAAATATTGTAGTCAAGTAATGTAGCAATTTAATACAGTAGTGCTGTAGCACTGTAGCAATACATTAAAATTCCGCGTAGACATTTGTCATTCTGTGTACGCAGACTTAAACTTTATACACTGTGTACATGCAGCACGAGGTAGCCGTGAGGATTAGAGCAAGTTGTACATAAAACTGCATTAGGAGAGCCGCTGACACCAATGTAATTATCTCGGCAGCGCGGGGGGACGAGGCCGGGTCTTGTATTTAAACTACCTCTCGAGAAGCCTCGTCCAGGAATTCTTCTCAAGCCGCTCGAAGCTCCCTAAGGCATTCCTTCTTTAGAATTCTTTCGTCTCCAATGTTCGGGGAGCAAGAAGAGGAGGGGGGGGGAGGGGTGTGTGGATGGAGACGGACGAAGCGTTAGGGGGGCGAGCTTGGGGAGAGGGGGGTCGAGATGGGGGAGAGGGGGGGCGATTGAGAGAAGATCAATGCTGGAGAAAACAGGTCTAGTGATGAATCGACTGGTGAACTTATTCACAGGAGTGAGAGAAAGTGAGGGAGAAAGCGAAAGAAGCAAGATAGAGAGATTGGGAGGGGGGGGATATAAAGAATATGCTAAATAAAAGTATGGAGTAAAAAAGGAGTGAAAGAAAAGAAACAAATAAAAAAAACAAGTGTGTCAATTGATTGAGTGTTTGAGTGAGAACTACGTTGGAGATACCTAGAGATACGAAGTTGATAAAACCAAGAGACTAGAGCGAGGGTCTCTTTGTTTATCATCGAGGCTATCCGGAAGAAGAGAAAGAGACAGAGAAAGTAAATGAGGAAGAGATTAAAAAAAAAAAGAAGTTGGTGAAGAGGAATAAGTAAAAAAATAAGAACGAAAGAAAAGAATGAGACAAAATAGAAGAAAAGAGACCGAAAAAGAGAAAAAGAGAGAAAAGAAAAAAAAACACATACTGAAGGAAACAGAAAGATAGAGAGCAAACGAAAAAAGGTTAGTAAGAGAGGTAGAAAAAAGAGAGAGAGAGATACAGAAAAAGGAAACAAAAATGAGAGAGAAAGAGATTGTGTGAGAGAGACAGACAGAGAGAGAGAGAGAGAGAGAGAGGCTGAAATGTATCTTATATCATGGTTGATCTCTCGTTTTTCTTTCTTTTTTTCCTTCTCTCTCTCTGTCTCTCTTCTCTCTGTGTTTCTTTCTCTTCTGTTCTCTCTCTCCCTCTCAATCTATAAACCTGTTTCTGGCATCTATTCTCTCTTCATTTCATTTACTGCCTTCTAGCCGTCTGCTCAAACAGTTTGTCACGACGACTTACCCACAATGCCTCATTATTGCAAGTGAACTTCCGTGTTTTTCAAAAGTGGAGATTTACTTGATTGGGCAACTGCAAGAGTCTGGCTGTAGCTAGCGGTGCAACAGGTCATTAATTGACTGAGAGAGAGAGAGAGCGAGAGAGTGAGAGAGAGAAAAAGAGACAGAGAGACAGAAAGAGAGAGAGACAGAGAGACAAAGAGAGAGACAGAAAGAGAGAGAGACAGATAGAGAGACAGACAGAGAGAGAGACAGAGCGAGAGAGAGACAGAGAGACAATTAGAGAGACAGAGAAAGAGAGAGACAGGGAGAGAGACAGAGAGAGAGAGAGTGAAAGAAAGACTGGGAGGAAGAGATACAATAAGACAAAGAGGGACATGGACAGAGAGGGACATAGAGAAAAACAGAGACAGAGAAAAACCATTCCCCCCCCCCCCCCTTTACGGCCCAAAGAAATACAAAGAGCAGATTACTGCGATTCACTCAATTCTGAAAATACCCAATGTATATATGGAACTGCGAAATATGACGATTCGTTTTAACTCCAAACTCTTCTATAAACTCCTGACAAAGCGATGAAGCCTGGCAGTGTTCGAGCTAATAACTTTCACGACCACAGTTGGAAGCGCCAACCGCGCGACCTGCAGTATACTGTTAAACTTCGTAATGTATCAAAAACAAACAAACTAACTTTCCCTTGTGGTAATTATAGTCCCTTAAAACTAAAAGTGCGGAGTCGACACCCAAAGTAAAATGATGCCACAGGGAGACTGTTAATCACACCCCCTCGGGGGAGGCACCAGAGAATATTACTAACAAATTGCGAAACAAATTTTTTGTTTGGTTTGGGGGGGGGGGTAAAGGGGGGGGGGGGGGGTCGTGGTTTCTTTTTAACATGATAGTGACGTAGCCTATGGATAAGAGACTCACTTCTGATTAATACACCACACACACACACATACACACACATGCATGCTTTCTCTTATAGATAGTACGCCCCCCATTCCCCGCTGGACTGTAGAGTGACTCCCCGCACCGTGAATTTCCGTTACCAAATTAATCCCGACCGGGTGGTAAAGATGGCGTCCAACCTCGCCCCCCCCCCCCCCACCCCGCGGCCCAAATCGTAACATACTACCCATGGTATCAACGGCGAACAGGAGAGATGATTAATTAATATTGAAAGAAAGAAGGACTGGTTTGGGGGGGGGGGGGGGAGTTACGTGTAGTTGACAACAGTGCGTGTGTGTATGAGAGAAAGAGACAGAGAGAGACAGAGAGAGACAGAGAGAGAAGAAATTGATTGTGAAAATAGAAAAGGAGATATATATTAAAAAAAAAAAAGAATATTACATTGTATATATCATGATCAATTTTTAAATAATTGCGCAATTCACGTGACTTTATCAGTATAATTTAATAAGACATTCAAGTTTCACTGGCGTTTTCACAATATCTCTTTTCAAGTCACTAATGCACGGAGGAACCTTGGTGACTGCCCGACGTCTGATCTCAAACACGGCTCTATAACGATTTTTTTAAAAATAGAAATTTAACAGTTGATGTATATCGCTGAGAAAAGAATTCCTAGCTCGTTGGCCACACGGGGGAAAAACTAGCTTGACCGTTATAATTTTTCAAAGCAAAAATAAATAAATATAAATTTGGCTAGATTAAATCTATTTCAAGATCCTACATCAGCTTTGAAAGGACTGTCGCATTCGTGAAAGGACTATCGCCTTCGGGAATTTCCAAATGCAAGCTTTATCAATTCAATAGTTCTATTATTTGGTGTTTAGAAATATTTTGCGCATTGTCTTCATCTAAATACTTATCATTGGGCTATAGCAAGGTGTACTAGATTTATGCATTCGCTTAACCAGGATTCGTACTCGGGTTAAAAGTGTTGTTTTTTTTTTTAAATCTAACTTTCATTAATTTTAAAGAGAAATATAATTAATTGTTAAGTTGCATAAAGAGGGTATTTTCTTTTTTAAAAAAAGTATTTTTAATGTTAATCTTATTGTGTGGTTCAGTATATAAAATTATGTGAGAGCCTTTGCAAAGGAGAATATACATTAGACAAGCAAGAATGGTTATTTAGCTGCAAACCTATGCAACCTTCTTGCTTCGAAATTATATTTTAATAAAAATAATAATCAAAATCTTTATTGTCCGTAAGGAAATTTGACTTACAATTTGTGCATTACACCAAACCAAAACATTCTTACTATAAAAAAAAATTGTACATTCACACCAAACTTACACTTTTTTTTTTTTTTTTTTTCTTTTTCTAAAGGAAACCTCAGAATTTGCGCTATTCAGTTTTTTTTTTTTTTTTTTTTTTATTGTTAATTTAAATTTTATTGAGTGAGAAAGCCACAGTAAGTGGACATACAAAACAAGCAAACAAAAGAACAAAAAAAAAATTACACGTAGCTTTTAAAAGGGAAAGAACTGCACATTTACGGCAATATGTTTCAATATTGTAAGAATTATATCTCCTTATTTTTTTAAATACCAAACAAACAAATGAATAATTCTGCAAAGTTTCAACTTGATCAGAGAATAGGTAGAGGGAGAAGTTCTGTGTACAAAAAACTGTACCACACAGACAGACACTAAAGAAAGATATTACAGACCGCCAACAGTAGAGTTTTGTTTGATACGAACTTTGACGTAGACTGACTGTAGAATATGCCCAATTGTATCCTATAAAAATATGGAACGCTTCACGAATTTGCGTGTTTATCATCATGTGAAAATGAAGATTAATGATCTACCAAAACGAACTTGTATAAGCTAATTAATATATAAAAATTAAAAGTAACAATATAGGTGTAAATATATTTACATAAACATTTGTTGTTAATTCGCGTCAACTTCAAGACTAATGCACATAAAAACGGATGTCTAGCTAGAGTCGAATTTCTATGAAATGTGGGATTTGAGTTGGCAAGGATAAAATAAGACGCACGGTTCTGGTACTTAAGATCTCGATACGCGAGATTTAGATACTAGACATTTTGAGATAACCAAGATCTGCCAATTTGCTAACCGATTAACCAATGGACCTCATTCACCAAAATGAACTGCTACGTGATAATATTGATAAAACAACGGAAAATTGATAACCATTCTTAATTAAAATTAGATCGTAATTTGTATCGAAGAGATAGAGAAGCACGTGACTCAATGTTTTTTGTTTACGATTGGTGAAAGAGGTACATTGGTGACAGCAGACGACAAAGCTCAATAAACATTACCACCATTTTATTTTTAAAAGTTTTTCTTATACAGCATCATATTTTAAACTTATAAACATTTAGTTGATAAGAGAGTATTCTTGTTCCGGTTACAAATGGAAAAACAATATATACAAAAGAAGTTATAGGATAGTTTGTGTTGGTTTAGTATGCCGTATATGTTATGGATGCTTTTTTATATTATTATCCTAGCTCAAACTTCCCGAAGGTCGGCGAAAGGATGGCAGAGGGAAGGGTTCGAACCCGAGGTAATTGAGACGACAGTCCAAAGTGCATATATATATATTCTTTTTTCGTGATCGAAGCTGAGCACATTTGTCAAATCTTATGGACTCGAAGAAGACTGCAAAGTCCAATCCTCGCTTTAAAAAGCCGGCCGCATACGTGGCATGGGTGGGTTAGGTCAGTTGCAGATAGGCCTGCTTCTTCTCTAAGCTTCCTGTTGGTTCGGCGCTCTTTCACCCTGGCCACTCTTCTTGCTTCAAATCTCTAGACTCCGAGATTCACAGACTTCACGCCATGAGGAGCTATCGAGAGCTAGTGCCTCCCAGTCGTGAAAGTCGATATCGCATTCATATTGACCTCCCTGGGAGCGCTTTTGGGAAGGCGATTGACTGGCATGCGGACTACAAAGTTGAAGGCGCATACCATGACTGGCACATTTTTTCAGACAGTCTGTGTCAGTGACAGTCTCGGCCTTTCACTGTCTCTGTCACTGTATCTGCCACTATCTCTGTCACCGTCTCTTTCTTTATTTTTGACATTGTCACTGTCTCTCTGTCGCAGTCTTTGTCTCTGTCACTGCCTCTCTCTTTGTCATTGTCACTGTCTCTTTGCGTCACTGTCTTTCCGTCTCTGTCTTTCCATCACTGTCACTGTCTCTTTGTCACTGTCTTTCCATCACTGTCACTGTCTCTTTGTCACTGTCTTTCCGTCACTGTCTCTCCGTCGTTGTCACTGTCTCTCTGTCATTGTCACTGTCTCTGTCATTGTCACTGTCTCTCTGTCATTGTCACTGTCTCTCTGTCATTGTCACTGTCTCTCTGTCATTGTCACTGTCTCTCAGTCACTATCTCTTTCTTTCTCCTACAGAGGCGTTCTCTCTCTCTCTCTCGCTTTCGCTCTCTCTCTCCTCTCTGAGTATAATTTTCTACATCACTCTCCTCTTCCCCCATTTCTTGCCTGCCTCTCTCCAGTAAGCAGGCCCGCCTTCAACACAAAGAGGCTTCTCCCTTCTCATCCGTTCCCCCCCACCCCCTACCCCACCAGTAAACATCTGTTTCTACCCTAATCTAATGAGCCTCTTCTGTGTTGCCAATCCACAGAACAAATGTGGCTAGACAAGGTTTGGATAATACCCCACCCCTCTTTCTTAACCAGCCCCCCCTCCCCGATGTCTTTGTCACCCCCCCCCCTCAATCCTCTGTCCTGTCTTCAAATCTTCCAGTTCTTTCTGCCCCATCTTCTCTCCTATATTGGCATCTTTTAAAAAAAAAAAGCCAGAAAAAAAAAACCCAGGATTAATCCCCAGTTTGAAATATCGGGACAATTTCTCTCTCGCTTCTAATCCTGGTAATGTACTCGGAGACTAAGCCGAGGGCCTATCAGGCCGCTTCGTCTGGGTTCTGTGATATTTTGGAGAATTTTTCAAATACGAATCAAAATGTCTAATTTTCCTGTTCAGATTTTGTTCAAATACAAGCAGACTGAACAAATGCGGACGGAACAATTGTAGCAGATGGGGATGGGGGTGGGGGGTGTGACCATCAGATTTTAACACTTGGATAATAATTTGGTCAGCAAGTCGCGGGATGGTGTTTGTTTATTTGTTTGCGCGGTTGTACTTGTTTGTAAAGTGGTCTGGCTAACAGGGCGGCAGGGGACTCTTGGGGGGGGGGGGGGGGGCTTAGTGTAATCCTATTTGTCATTCTGAACGAGCCCCAAGATATTATAGCAGAAGAGGAAGCCTTCATTAGTGAATCACTGGGAGTAAGAAAGGAAGTGAAAGCGGGGAGGGGGAGGGAGATGATGAGGGAGTTAGTAGCCGTCTTAAAAAATGGGGGGGGGGGTGGCATTTGGAATGACCATTGGTGAAGACAGGAGTGGTTGTGGAACTAAGATATTAACATTATAAAACAGAGAGTAAGGTTATTAGAGTTATTTGGTTGGGTTAAAGGATAAGCCTCTGTGTTAAACACATTGACATTTAGTCAGATAGAGAATGGCATCACGCTACAATAGTGCTGAAAGAGGGACAGTTACAAGAGAGGAAACTACCAGCTGTTTAGCTTTCGCGCAGCCGAGAATAAACTGATCAGATACAACAGTTTTCCAATTTCGCATTTCAACTGTTGACAGACTGTCTGTAGACAGACAGTTGATATCTCTTTAGAACGAAGATATCTCTAGAGACAGTTGATATTTCCACAGACAGCTTATATTTCTATAGACAGTTGATATCTTTATATAGACAGTCTAACGTTAGTGAAAATTTTTAAAAATAAGTTTTCTATCCACTAAAATCAAGTACACTTCACTAATCTACAACTTCGATCACTATTTCGATCTATAGTGCAGATGATGTAAAGGTCATTTCTTTCTATGGCCGACTTTTAACGAGGGTATCATATTACCAGCACAATGACCGACCGCCTATACTTTTTGCAACTAACGCCACGTACGAAAGAGCATTAATTTAATGCTAGTCTTGTCACATGATGCAATATCAGCAGTTCTTTCATAATCTATGCTAAGATCGAGAGACGACTTCAGAATGCCAGAAAGTAAAGGCGTGTTTTTGTAGTGCAGTGCTTCCCAAACTGTGTTCCGTGGCCACGAGGCCTGAATTGGTGTCCCACGAATTACTTGAATAATTATCTAGTAGGCTACCACGTGATTTAATCTCTCTAAAAAAATAAGCAAAGTGTTCCGCTAAATACTCTGAATACACGAAGTGTTCCCTAAAAGAAAAAGGTTTGGGAAACACAGTTGTAGTGAGATTTGTTTAAGTATCAGTCTATTTTATTTTATACGCAACCACTTTGCAGCTTAACGTAAGCTATATTTAGCTTTAATTACAAAGAAGTTATTCAAGTTATTTCAAGTTGTATAAATTTACATATAATACGCCCTACAGCGGTTTAGTTGTCTACCAGCAGTTTGGTACTACAAGTCATCGTCCGTCGACAACACCCCCCCCCCACCCCTCAATCACAATGAGCGTGTTGATTTCTATCGGGACGACACATATGACATAAACAAAAACTTAGCGGCATTGATGACGTGAATAAGTTAAAAGGCATATGTGAAATGAAAAGCATTGAGAAGAAAGGTGGCATGGATGACATGGTATACTCTATACATGACATTATACATGACAGTCATGGTTAACGCAAATGTCATGAAAGACTTCGGCAATATGAATGGTATGGGTGGCATCAAAACATTAATGAACCGAACTGCATTGATGACTTGGATGACATAAATGACATGGATAACATTTTTAACATGAATGACATATATCACTTGAAGAAAATGACATCAATATTGTTTTGTTTCCAATATCTTTT